>NC_134456.1:82972514-83282514 GCF_047948215.1 Lycorma delicatula | reverse complement strand
ATATGACTGAAGATCACCAATGTTGTAACTCTGTTCACGGCGTAAATCCACATCAAATGAAGCAATCGCAGCTCGGGTGGGTGCTGGCATTCCCAATTGACTAAGAATTTTATTTGCAATAGCTAAGCACTTGATAAATATATTCAATATTTATCAATGCTTCGTTGTAAATGCCTTCTGTAAATTCCACGGTCATATTGGTATTTTCTAGGCGTACTCTATGCAAAATATCCTCAGCCATATGCGATCGATATCTTTTCCATAACTCTGTGGGAGATGAAGGGAAGCAAGCGATCAATATAATTGCGAATAATGCGCGAATTTGGTTTGGATATGCAGTGTTGCACGCGTCATTAATGCATATATCCCACTGTAGGTCGTTTTCTAATAAATTCAGAGCTTGGTGAAAGGCGCAGCTCAATCACGACACGATCACAAAGTACCTCGATTAAAGTGAATATTTAATTCAGATTGTATAATAATCTGAATCAGATGCAAGTGGATACGTTTTTATATTTTTTGTTAATAAACAATGTAATTGGGAACAGGTATTGTTTCACATGTGACTGCGGTTGTCGTTAGCTAGTATGGCGAGTGTTCCCCTCGCTTCCGGCAGATGGCGCGGTCACTGGTACACAGCTGACCGTTAAAAAAACTGTTTTCTCGCGGTCGCGGGTATGTGACTGATGCGAAAAATAGATAAAAACAATCTTTGATGCGGTTATATATCGTGCTAAAATTTGAGCCCAATTGGTGCAGAACATTTTGAGTTTTTGAAGGGTACACAAACGAACTTAACATTTTTATATATAAAGATTTGTGGGATGCGATAAAACACATCATTTTAAATGGTTACAAAAGCAGAGTAATGCTTACAAATTACAGAAAAATCAAACGGCGTTGATTTCAGATGTTAATAAACTGCTAACGTAAGTAGAAGTTGTGCTACTTCAGTGTACAACGTTATTCTCGAGTATGAATCTACTAATGAATTACGGTCTCCAAAGAAAACAAAACCCCGCAGGTCAATTGAGAAAAAGATGAGATTTTGATAAAAACGCGATTCGTAAAAAAATTACACGAATTTGAATTATTTAGAAATTGTTTAGCGGTGTATTATGTCCTTTAGAGGAGAATTCGGTTATTGTCTTCGACAACGCTTCTTATCATTAAACGAAAAGTATTCCAGCCGTGTTATAGAAAAACAATGAAATCAAAATGTGGCTTAGTTCAAAAGGAATAATTTTTGAAGAGGTTTAAGTTAATGTTCAATCACTGCAAAGGGTTTCGCGTATTAAAAGTAATTATAGTCCTTATGAAATTGGTTTGACACATAACGCCATATTGGTAAGTCGTGTTTTTATTCGGCTCCTAACGAATATGTTTGCCGGCCTCCGTAGCGCGAGTGGTAACGTCCCGGACTTTAATCCTGTGGTTCCGAGTTGGAATACCGGTCAGGCATGGCATTTTCATATGCTATAAATCATTCATATCATCATCTGAAGCAATGCATAACGGTGGTTTCGGAGGTTAGAAAAAACAAAAAAAAAAACGAATACTTAGTCGTATGGTTTCAGTTTTACTATTTGTGAATTTTGTTCTTTGCTTTTACATAGCAAAGAACGCTAAATGACCAAAAAACGATTGTTTGGTCATATATATGTAAAAAAATAACCTAACAAAGGATTTTTTGGTCATTATGTAGGGATATTATTTTCTGTGTATTTGGTTATTTCGACTTTTTTTTGTTTGCATAGTCTTAAGTCTATCTGGGCTATAAGAAAGTTGGGCGTTTTAATTTATTTACTGTAAGTCATCCTTCTTGGTGGCTTTTCTTTTTGTTTTGGTGTTTTTTTGTTTTTTTTTTTTTTAATAAAATACAGATATTTTAGCTGTTAAATATAATTCAAAGAAATTTGTTACTTAATCAGTTGTGATTTTGTTTACATTGGCAACGGCCATACGGGCTCTTTGTGATTGGTCGTTGTGTTTGACAGCGGCCATCTTGCATTGATCTGATTGGTTTTCCTTTGTTTACATTGCCATTTGATTTATTAGTCTCTTATTTATTAAAAAACTGTACAAATTAAAAATAGATAGATAGATTTATCAAAAATAGAAAAAAACAATCTTTGATGCGGGTTATATATCGTGCTAAAATTTATTTTTATCGTGTTTTTTTTTTTTTTTAATAAAATACAGATGTTTTAGCTGTTAATTCAAAGAAATTTGGTCGTTGTGTTTGACAGGCGGCCATCTTGCATTGATCTGATTGGTTTTCCTTTGTTTACATTTCCAAATTAAAAATGTACAAATTAAAAATAGATAGATAGATTTATTAAAAATAGATGAAAACAATCTTTGATGCGGGTTTATATATCGTGCTAAAATTTGAGCTCAATCGGTGCAGAACATTTTTTGAAGCCGTACACAAACGAACTTAACATTTTTATATATATAGATATATTACTATAAGTAGTGTAGAAGTGTATGTTCTGGTGTAAGTTCAAGGTCACTATCCCGGGGTGGGAAGTCGAAGGTCAAAGGGGGTCAAAGGTCAAAGGTTAAGATCATGATCAAAGGCCGGGGTCAATGGTCGTGGTGAGGGTCAGGTCAGAGGCCAAGGGTTGATGGTCATGAGTGAGGTCAAAGGGCATCATAGGTCACTTCATTTGCTAAAAGGTCAGAACGGAGGTCATGAAAGGTTACATGTAATGGGGATATGGTGGGGGCGATGAAATTAGTATATAAAGCGATCGGTTTGCCATTACTAGCATACGCTTTGGTGAGAACCAGATCAATTACTACTACTACTACTACTACTACTTTTTCTTCTACTTCTTCTGATAATATTTGAAAGGTGAGTTCGAGGTGTAAATTCTTAACGTATTTTTAGTGCGGATACCTAGCGGTGTTAACGAAGCACTTTTTAGTTTACTAAGTGTTTTTACCTAGCGGTGTTACGAAGCACTAGCGGTGTTAACGAAGCACTTTTTAGTTAGTAATAGGTGCGGATACCTAGCGGTGTTAACAAAGCACTTTTTAGTTAGTAATAAGTGCGGATACCTAGTGATGTTAACGAAGAACTTTATTTTAAGTCTGTAGTACCTTGCGATGTTATCGAAACACTTTTTAATAGGTTTTAGGACTAAATTTGCCATATGTTTTTCAGATAATCGTTTTAGAAGAAGTAGGGGGTGGTGAGGAGTATAATGCTGGAAGTTGAAAAGAATATAAATAAGGTAAAATAACAAAGCGATGAATACACTTACATCAAGAACTAATCTCCCAATATCACCAAGGAGGGTAAATAATTCACCACTCCCATGGCAGGCTATGAAGGATACGTCATCCGATGGTACGTCATCGGATGATACAGTAATCCTTCCACTCGCCAGGCTGGTGAGGATAGTTCTCGTTGTGGAGTTAACGAGCAAAAAAGGAGAATGCGTTCTATTCGAATTTAGGTAGAGTAAATATAATAGTAGAAAAAATAATAAAAAATTATTTTTTACATTTAATATATTTTTCATTTATTTGAAATGTTTTATGTTTTCAGATGGAAGCAGAAACGGCTAGGAAACTGAACGATACACCTACAGTTTTTCACTCAGCAGTATGGAGGTGGGGAAAGAGTACAAATTTCATAGTCACAGTTGATGAATCGCTATTTGGTGGGAAGCAGCTAGTTTTATGGATTGAGGACTATAAAGTGTTCCTTCCGAAAAGATATTTTGAAAGAGTAGATGAGAAAACAATACAAGATATGAACAAAGATGGATGTATGATTTATAAAGGGGAAAAAGATTTGGGTGGGAGGAAGATAATGAAACTGGTTGAATTTAAATAAAATGTATATAAATTTTTAAAATAAAAAAGGCGTTTAATTTAACTATCTTGGTTCTTTTTTAAAAATCCTTTCTTTGCGACCTATTGAACTTTATTTAGAGGGAGATTATGATGACCTTTTTCAACCTTGTAAAGAAATTAATTAAACTGATTGCAATGGACCTGTTTATTAGAATGTGATTTACGTCAATGGGATTAGTGTCATTTAGCATCCTTATCTTATTATTTATTTAATTTTGAAGTTATTTTGATCATTATAATAAACTCTTAACCCTTCTATCTCTACATAATAATTAGTGAATATAATACAATAGAAATGCATGTGCGTCAACTGATGACTTTTTAACCTTTTAAAAATTAAACCGATTGCAACAGACTTGATTATTAGAATGCGATTTACGTCAATAGGAATTACATCATTTTACATGCTTATCTTTTTTATTTAATAACCATTTATCTTTACATTATTAGTATTATATATTACAATAGAATGTATTTGCGTCAATTCGCGACTTTTTAACCTTTAATCATTCATACTATTAATGATAAGAGACAGCTGTTTTATATAAATAGCGATCGAAGTTTCAAAAAAAAAAAAAAGTTTCGAAAAATCAAAAAAAAAAACAAACCCATTCTCATACCACATTCATTGTGTTTAGAAGAAGCAGAGCACACATTTGAGAATTATTTCTTTCTTTTTTAGCAGCTACTTTTTAAGAGGTGAGTGATCTTTATCAGTTATTATTTTTTTCATTTCTTCTAATTATATATTGAATCATATGAGGTTTGATAGTAAAAACAAATTTTCGTTTTTGAAAATAGAATAAATTTTATTTCATTTGAAATACATTTTTCTTTTTTAAAAATTAAACTAAGTAAAGCTATATAAATATAATAACATTGAATAAAATTATTAACGTAAAATAAATAATTAGAGACAGTTTATATAGCGTAAATCATATGTTATATTATCGTTTAAGCATAAATAATATTTGCTCTAATAGATAAATTAGCACAATATACAAAAGAATTTTTATTTAAGCAAACTATTTACAGCTCTTTTAACAATTTTAAATAGAAATACAATATTTGTTTAGTTCAACTTAAGCAAACTATTCAGTTTTCTAATTTAACATTTTTTAATAAAATTAAAATATTTTCTATTTATAAAAAATCTTAGAATAGTTACGTTTTGTTTTACTTTTTCAGAAAAAAAATATGGAAAATTACGATTTGGCCTGTTTAAGAAGAGGTTGAGCAGGATCGAGTCCATCATTCAACTTCTTCGGCGAGATCTGATGGAGGTGAGGGTGCGTCGCAATAGAGACAATGCAAATCCCTTCAACGCGCCATTCGTCTCCGCGTTAGTCAGAGGCGTAAGGAGAGGAAGGATGTAACAAAGAGAAGGATGGTCCCACTCAAACAGGAGGAGCGCTCATCAAGATCTCACCTTACTCCTCCACCATCAACATCATCCCAACCTCCCCATCGATCAACGCCATCTCATCCCCCACCAACATCATCTCCCCAGCCATCAACTTCATCTCATATTCCTCCACCATCATCTCTTCCAACACCATCTCATCACACCCCCCACCACGATCGTCATCACATCCCAGCAATCTACTTCATCCTATCTTCACCCTCACCATTGCCATCAACATCATCTTCTCACACACCTCTTCGACATCAGGTGAAAAGCTCGAAACCCGATGAGCAAAAAGAAGATGTGAATTTCAGAAAAGTTAAACTGTCCGTCACGAACTTAGCTAAATATGTAGTCAAGATTCGTAACGAGCAGAAGAGTATTAAAAAGATTATGGAGAAATTAGTTCCTCCAATAGCAGAGCCGCCTTCTACGCCTCAAAGGTCGGGTGAGCTCAGCCCATAACCGGCGACTAGAGGGTGGTTAATGCCTAATTTAGTGGCAGAGTCGCCGCAGATAGATGCTTTGTCACTTAGGCTTTCTGAGCCTCCTTCAAGAGCGGCTTCGCAGATGGAGTGGAGCATCGGCCTCATCTCGCGGGAGGAACAGTCCGCCAGTCCGACGCTAGAAACAGCATCGCTCAGGCTTTATGAGCCTACGGGCGAGTCAGCGCTGTCGGAAATTAATTTCGATTCCGACATGCAAGAAGGTTCACCACCATATTCAGCGGACATGACCAGGATGTGGTGACGAACATCTTCAACTCCCTGATGAAGTAGGGGTGTATTTTTCATTTTTTATCTTTTCTCCATCAATATTAGTAGATAACTTTTAAAATTTTAATATTAGTCGGTAATTAGTATTTTTTTCTGTAAAACTTTTATATCGTTTTTTCATTATGAATATTAAAAAAAAAAATAAATATATATATTTTTTTAATTTTTTGTTTGTTTTTATTTTACTATAGACCTTATAATAAAAGCAGTATAATATGATTATAAAATATATAAAATGATTTATATTACAAATAGGAAACATTTTACCATGCAATTTTATTAAAGTGATAAATAGAAATTAAACATCAGTTCTATTAATGCGAAAAATAGAAAATAAACAATTTTTTTTAAATGTTACATATATACAATTAAATGTTACTTATTAATTACTATTAACAAAAATGTAAAGTGCAACTACTAATTAAACATAATATAACTAAAAACAATATTTTACATTTCAACTGAAAGAAGAGTTCATTCACTTATCTTTATAAAAGTCCTCCAGCAGACTGCGTAACGGAATCTGCTGCTACCATTTCTTTCCATCTCGTTGGTGCGATGAGGGTAGATGTTGATGGAGCATGGGTAGTAGACGTGGTACTCCCAGCTTTCACGCTGCCGGAAGGCTTACAACTTTTCCCACCTCGATAGTCACCACTACTGTAGTACAAATTTAAAAGATCATTACAGCTGTCAGTATAGTAAGGCGATTTATAAGTTAATGTGGATGCAGCTGTTGAAAAGATTGGTAGAAGCAGCAATAGACTTCAGTTTCATCGAGAGGTAAAAACTGCTGAAGTAAGAGCCTAGAGTAGTTTCATCCTTAAAGATGGTCGTATTTGCTTTATATCTTTTTTCACCAGCCTCTTTTGTAGTAGAATGGGAAGCGCTCAAAACGGGTTTTTTCAGGTTTTCTCTTCACACCACTACGTCTCCGTATTGACTCCTGATTTTCAACTGTTAAATCAATTGTCTTCATACGTATCTGGGTGGATTCTACTTCTCTTCTTATTTCGTTTGTGATATCCTGAATTAGATCTATCACATTGCTTATCTTGTTTAACTTCTCTAATATAGTAGCAGACAGCATCTGAAAAAATATTTAAAACATTAAAATCTCTTAGTTAGATTCTCCCAATAATCATTCACTAAATCTCGATAGCTATCACAAAGTTCTTCGCTGAGCAACGAATCTAAAAAATTATCCTTCTCTTTCTATTTAACGAGATATTCAATATTTGATTTGATTTTTTATATATTCCACTTTTCCCGATTCTGCCGATGCTGGAATAGCTTCCATCTCGCTTAAGTCTTCTATAAGATTGATAATAGGTTTCACCTCATCGGTGTCTTCCGTAAGATCAACAATAGGATTCAACTCGCTGAAGTCTTCTGAAAGATCGATAATAGGTAGTGGCTCGCTTGAGGCTTCTGAAAGATCGAGGAATGGGGGATTAGGCTCCTGAATAAATTGCACTTAATCATTAGATACACGTTCTAGTTCTTCAAATCCCATCCATCTCCTATAGTTACGTTCAAATTCTTCAATTAATACATCACAACTCAATTGTTCTTTACGTACCCATTCTGCATTCTCATAGCTTATTCCTTCCCATTTTACTGAGTAGTAAGTTACTCCCCGATGGGGGTTCTATCGAGAATGCCTTCAATATCGACCTCATTAAAACTTTCTGCCAGTTTTTCTTCTTTTTAAAATTGGTTGCCTGTTTTTTGCTTTTAAGCAAGTTTATTCTTTTTAAAAAAGGTTTTAAGTATAAATGATTTGAGAGACCATTAAAGCAGTCTTTCAGCTCTACATATGTTAAACCACATTATAACTCAATTGAAAAATGTGTTTTATAAAACAGTAAAATTCCAGAACCTCGATAGCGTTATAAAAATATTTCGGCTGCTTCAATGAAATCTTTACTTGAGTATGAATTTATCATCCAGTATTTATGACGTGTAATAAATAACGCTTCAAATAGAACATCAATCATTTTAAAAAATGATTTCTTATTGCCCACCTGTTCTTGTTAGGAAAATATTGGAAAACCAATCATCCGTTTTTAGAGCAATAAAAATAATTATCGGCTACAACTTTCTCTCTTAGCATATAACCCAATATAGTACTGAATTCATAAGTGTGATATAAGTCGAATGTTTTTAATTCATCACCATATTTAGTTTTTTTGTTATTATGCTCACACTTATATTCTTCTAAAACATTTTAAAGATTACAACTATTTAAAGAAAAGAGATTTTGCCATATGCAATTTAAACAAGCTTTAGGATTTTGCTCACTCATATTTATAACGTACCCAAACATGAATTGGGAATCTCAATTCTTCTGCACGAATTTGCTGTATTCTATTTAACATATATTTTTCCTCAACATCTAATTTAACACCTTTTAAAATATTTCTTAAAACTTGAAGCATGGAATATCCCACTAGAGTTAAGGGCGTCTCATGAACATTCGGTTGCACATTATACTGATGCGGCATTTCACACAAGCATAAACCTTCATAAGAAAGGTCAAGATCAAAGTTCAACGTCAAATCTCAAGGTCAATGTCAAAGTCCAAGGTAAAGGCCAAAGTCCATGTTCAAGGTCAAAATCCAAGGTGAAGGACAAAGTCCAAGGTCGAGGTTACGTCTTTTGTATGTAATATGTGTTAGTTAGTTTTGGTTTGTTATTGTAAGTAATGTTTATAGTTACCTCTTCCTGGTGTATTTCGTCGTGTTGGTCGTCTATCGTGTGTTCGTCGTCGAGTTCTATCACTCTCTGAAGACTGTCTTCTCCTGTCATTATATATAAGATGGCAAAGTGTATAGGGTTTATTATTCCTGGAGGTTTTTCTATTCGGTTTTGTTGTAATTCTGTTGTTATTGTGTAGTCTTCTTTTCTGTGGAATATCGTTTTTTTGAATTTGAATATTTTGATTCGTTGGTTGATTTGGATTTCTTCGTTTCTGTCTATGTTGTTTGTTATGGGCGTGGCTGTCGTTATGAACACTAATTTCTGTTGATATTCTTATGAAATATTTGAATTTCATTACTCCTGTTTCGTCTTCTACATACGGTTGTCCTAGTATCATGCCTGGATATGTAATTCTGTTTTGAAATACACTTCCCGATCCCAGGTATTGTGTTCCCGTTATAGTATGACTTAAGTCCAAGGTATGGTCCAAAGTACAGGGCCGGATCCGGCGATGAGTGGGGGTGGCTGCGTTGGAATTAAGCCTTGGCTTCTGCCATAGCCAGCATAGATCTCTCGCATTCGGCTGCTGCAACTACTACTAGTACTACTACAGCTAGGAAGAAGTAATATTATTGCTGACGTCACTACTACTACTAGAAAGGTGAAGCCAAGACGAGTAGAGGCAATTTCTAAAAGGTTATATAATTCATTACTTCGAGCATATAAGAAAGATGGAATATCAGTAGTTATCATGTTTTAAAAATAATACATTAGAAGATTGCAGGCGAAAGCATGCTCTATTTCCTTGAATCTGTTCGTAGAGTCCGCATATGACAGTCTCGCCCTTTTTGTATTGAATGCCATCTGAAAATATGAGGAATATATTAATATATTACGTTAATTAAAAAAAAATAAATTTAGCTTTTTTTGCAAAATCTTCAATACTCCATCTTCACACGTGAAATCGATAGTAATGTTCGATTATATTGAAAACCAACTGATAGTTAATTCTGAAGGAAGATAGTGAGCCTAAGTATCGTAGAATAAAGTTGAAAAGAGCATGAAAATGGATAATAGTTAATTTTGAAGGAAGATAGCGAACCTATTAACGCAGTCAGTTTCAATCTTCTGCAGGAAATCTTTACTTTAAATATCGATAGAGGATATCGCCTGTTATTTTTAATGAAGGTTATACTTTATCACCATTCAACAAGAGAGGAGTGAAGTAGATGTAGAGAAAAAGGGGATTACCCCGACAATGTATGAAATAAACTTACATCATACCCCATTAAAGAAATTTTCATCATACGAAAAATGGAAGAATTTGTTAAACATTTTTCAACGTTTCTAAGTATCATAAAATAACAACATAAATAGTATCATATAATAAGTATCATAAGTATTATAAGCTTATAAGTATCATAAATAGCTTTCCTGAAAACAACAGCATTGCTCAGAAGCACAAATTCAAATAGACACCCTGTAGAGGTGGGAGATATCGATCAACATTGTGCCTACACCTACTACATATTCTATGGGTTTTCCTACATCTCAGCATTTTAATAATAACTATATTTTTCTCAACCTCATGGTTTCAAATTCAACTCATGCAACTTATCCAGACCTACAATGATCTGAATCCTAATTTGCGCGAGTAAAACGTAAAAAGTATGGAAAATAATCTTCCAGGGTTTATATGTGGCAGAAGAGAATTAATTCAACGTATCTAAGTATTATAGAAGAAAGTTGAAAAGTACGTGAAAAGAAGTGTAATGAAATGTAGCAGGATCTAACCTTAGTGGAAATGGTCTTCAACGTTTGAAAAGATATAAGCATCAGTTTCAAATTCAATTCATACAACTTATCCAGACCTATAACGATCCGAATCCTATTTCGTACAAGAGTAGTTCCATATATTGTTCAACGTTTTCTAAGAAGAAAAATGAAAAGGAAATGCAGCACGCATCTCTAGTAGAAAAATGTAAAGACGTAATCTCCTTTTAGCCACCTCTTACGGTAGGTAGGAGATATCGTTGCCACATTCTATAACGATCTAGCCTACTCAGCAAATCACCATCAATACATAGCATTAGTTAAGATAGGAAGACATCTATCAGACGCTTAAAAGGTTTTTCACAAATAGTGAAACATTTTATAGTCGATGAGCATGATTTGCATATTACTAAGTGGCCGCATGGTACAAAAACTACATTCTTCTCATTTTTGCAACATATTTTACAAAGTAAATTTTTAGTCTGCTCATTTATTTTTCTCATTATTTTGCTAGTCAATTCATCGTTGCTCTCATTCATCTCTTCACTCCTCGCTATATTGAACGATATTACTAGAAATCGCTCTAAATGTTTTCTACATATAATACAGTCTTTCACTGAGAATAATCATGATCTACAAATAGCCAGATGCCTACATGATAAAACTCCTCTCCGCCATATAACAAATTAAACATAATAACGTATCCACCTTCGCCACATCTAGAAATCGAGCATCGCTAGATACTGCAACTATATCATCCTTTAAGTTTTTTATCAAATTCATCATTTCCACATATACTTTTTGTACTCTAGCAATAAAGTGCGAACTCGTTTTTATTATGGTAAAGAGGAATTGTCACCGAAATACCGCGCATGCCCAATCCAAGGATCGTCATGAAGTCCCCAGTTACTTAAACCACCTCCGCAATAGAAACAGATAACTTTATCACCTTTACCGATATAAAAAACCCTGTCTATGCGAGATTTTCAGACTTAAGCGCGCTAGAGGTGGGAAAATCTATATAGCTACGTAATCGAGCAGCTTCTAACATATAGACGGGAAATTTAGGATCAGCATAATCATATATATTATCTTCATCCCCATAATCATTTTCAATTAGTTTGTTCGTTTTCTCCATCCTGAAACAGAAAATATTTCCGATAGGGTTAATTTCAAACATTTCACGTTTACACACGTATGCGTTTCTAGAAAAGCGCGCATGGTAGCCTGCACGATTTTTCACGCTAGCGTGCACGCTTTTCAAAAGCCTATATGCTAGCACGCAGGCTTTTTTCACGCTTTTGAAATAGACGCGTTAATAGGTTCACTGTGAGGTTCACTGTGAATTATCCCAATCACTTTCTTCCTCTTCCTCTCCTGCAGGGATCGCACGAACCCGCCGAATAAAATTTCCCTGCAGCGCATCAGTACTCACAACTAGGAACGGGTTATTTATCATTTCATCAATGATCTCCTCATAATAACCCGCACTGATTAATGAGGTAAGGCGTATGTCGGTAGTGCTGGAGGGTATTTGACCTTGGTTGGCGAAACCTACAACACACACTACTGTAGCTTCATCGCCGCAAGAGTAGCAAGGCTCAGTCACTTGTGGTGAATTTACATCTTCATTTATAAGAATTATCTTATGGAAACTCTCATACTCTAATCTAGGATCAGTATTTCCACTTTTCTGCTCAACAAGGGCCTGAAGGGATATACTTTCATTATTCGTCAAATTCTTCAAGATGCGCAACCCCCAAGGCATCAGGAAGAATGCACGTATAACATTTGAGCGACGGGGGCATTTGCATAATATAATGCAGTTTTAATTTTAATTTTCGAGGGGGTGGTGATAATAGACTACGGATTGGTCTTCGAAAGGTGACAAGTTAGCTGCTATATCCTGAGGGGGACGATTGGGGGGGTAAGCTAACTGCATTATTCTTCTCCTCTCTCATTAAAGGAACAGCTACGCCAATCTTTCGCTGTATATGCGGGGCTAATACCTTCACTATAGCTTCCCCTCCTGAGGGGGGATTTAGCGCGTCTACCTCATATGTACCTAATACCATAACCTTTACCATCCCCCCCTCATAATCGGAAATATCTCTTATTCTACTAACTTGAGGCTCGCCTGACCCTTCATTTTTTATTCTAATCAATTGGTCTCCAATACGCACTGTTATCACTATTCCTTCCATCTGAAAAAGATACATGATCCTTCAACCTTTTTACCGCATTATCACTAAAATTGAGTGCTTCAACGCCGCTAGGTATCCGCACTAAGTGCTTCGTTAACACCGCTAGGTATCCACACTCTAATTAAAATCTAAGCGTATACCGTCAGGTATCCACACTCTTAAAATCTAAGTGCAGGTATCCGCACTAAGTGCTTCTTTAACACCACTAGGTATCCGCACTCTTAAATCCGCACTAAGTCCTTCGTTAACACCGCTAGGTATCCACACTCTTAAAATCTAAGTGCAGGTATCCGCACCAAGTGCTTCGTTAACACCGCTAGGTATCCACACTTTTAAAATCTAAGTACAGGTATCCGCACTAAGTGCTTCGTTAACACCGCTAGGTATCCACACTCTTAAAATCTAAGTGCAGGTATCCGCACTAAGTGCTTCGTTAACACCGCTAGGTATCCGCACTCTTAAAATCTAAGTGCAGGTATCCGCACCAAGTGCTTCTTTAACACCGCTAGGTATCCGCACTCTTAAATCCGCACTAAGTGCATCGTTAACACCGCTAGGTATCCACACTCTTAAAATCTAAGTGCAGGTATCCGCACCAAGTGCTTCTTTAACACCGCTAGGTATCCGCACTCTTAAATCCGCACTAAGTGCTTCGTTAACACCGCTAGGTATCCACACTCTTAAAATCTAAGTGCAGGTATCCGCACCAAGTGCTTCTTTAACACCGCTAGGTATCCGCACTCTTAAAATCTAAGTGCAGGTATCCGCACCAAGTGCTTCGTTAACACCGCTAGGTATCCACACTCTTAAAATTTAAGTGCAGGTATCCGCACCAAGTGCTTCGTTAACACCGCTAGGTATCCACACTCTTAAAATCTAAGTACAGGTATCCGCACTAAGTGCTTCGTTAACACCGCTAGGTATCCGCACTAAGCGCTTCGTTAACACCGCTAGGTATCCGCACTAAGCGCTTCGTTAACACCGCTAGGTATCCGCACTAAGCGCTTCGTTAACACCGCTAGGTATCCACGCTCACTGAACTCACCTTTCTAATAGTAGTAATAGTAGTGACGTCGCAATAATACTACTTCTTCCTAGCTGTAGTAGTACTAGTAGTAGTTGCAGCAGCCGAATGCGGGAGATCTATGCTGGCTATGGCAAAAACCAAGGCTTATATTCCAACGCAGCCGCCCCCACCCATCGCCGGATCCGGCCCTGTACTTTGGACCATACCTTGGACTTTAAACGTAACCTCGACCTTGGACTTTGTCCTTGATCTTAGATTTTGACCTTGAACATGGTATTTGATCTTGACCTTGGACTTTGATAAGACAGGCTGGCGTCAAGTGTGCCAGACTTCCCATCTCTATCCTACTTAGATGTTACAGCAGTCCTAAATCCAAAATTTCGACATCCTACAGCTAATCGTTTTTGAGTTAAATCGAGCGAGGTAAATTCATACATAGGAGTACGTTCATACAGACGTCACGCCGAAACTAGTCAAAATGGATTCAGGGATGATCAAAATGGATATTTCCATTGAGATCTGAAAACCGCAATTTTTCGCGATCACAATACTTCTTTTACTTCGTACAAGGAAGTAAAAATATGGACGACCGTCGGTATTGAAACCGAATATTAGAAAATTCTTTTATATTTAAAAGAAAGGTGAAATTCTAATTATCAAACAGGGTGATTCAAGAGGAAAGAGAAATAATTTGGAAACGAATTCTACAGCTTGAAATAAGAAAAAACGTTAATACAAACTTATATGCGAAATAAAACGCTTTATTATAGCGAAAAATCTCGCCCGGATTTCAGTTTCCCCGGCGAAATGAAGTCATAACGAAATTATTAAAGCGTTATATAATATTGATGGTTTCTTATGTTTTTGATATGAAAAAGAGAATAAAAAAGCCCCAAAACTGTATCCCTCCTATTTTTCACGATATTCAATGCAAAACAAAAATTCGGTGACGAAATACACTTTTTTTTAGGTTTCAAGTACAATAATTTTGTTAAACGACTAATAAATGAGTAAATTTTATAATCAAAACTTGTAGAGAATTTAAATCTGAGAAAAGTGGTGTAATAAAGTCCGTGAAAAAAATCAACTTTTATTGATAAAACCAAACGGAACAAAAGTAAATAAAAAAATCCCTTTCGGCATGCCGGAAGGCGGAGGTAGATTTCACCGGTGCTAAGTAGGAGATTTTCACCTCAAAGTTAACAAAAATTTCAAATTTACTGAATACGACAATGGTTGCATGTGAAAAACGTTTCACATGTTTAGCATACGACAAGCCCCATCTTCTTACAATTCCACCATTATTTTGGTCATCCCTTGCCGTAAGGGTTGGTATATCAAAAATTGTTTCAGACAAAAGTTTTAGGTAATGTTTAGTGGACTAACGACCACTTTAAACCGATTCGATATTGTGTGTTAAGGGAGGTATGATATTTTTTGTCTTCTAAAGTTCATTTTTTCCACCCCCTGGGCCAGAGGTGGGGGATATTAAAAAACTTCACCTAGTTAGGTTTTAGGCCTTTATCCAAAGAATTGCAGGAACTTTAAACGAATTTGATATACTTAATAAGAAAGTTATAGTGATATTTGTTTTTCAAAAAAACCGCATGGTCCGATTTTGGTCGTTAACGAACACGACCGAGATTTTGGGTCGTTATATTTTATGTATAAATTTGAAAGTGTTTGGCGCAAAATTGCGGCAGTTATCATGTCCACAAGAAAATAATATATATATAAACTTTTGAACTGACTGACGGTGGTTTTGGGGTCTGGGAGATGTGAAACGCAAAGATATTTCCAAATTTTCTGGAAGTCGAATCATACCCATTGTAGCTTTCTTATGAAATCTACCTAAAAATTGATGTGGACACAATTGACTTCCTTATACGCCTATTAAATTACATATACACATTTTTAAAAAAATGTAAAGTACATAAAATTTTATTTCATCAATAACTTTTGATATTTTATTCTTTTTTTATTGTTATTGAATATTATTTATTGTAACATTTATGTACAATCAGGGGTTAATAATTATTATTAATAAATCAATATGTTTAATATTAAAAAAAAAGTTAAAAAAAAGGAGATGAAGTCTGATGTGAACCGATGTGCCTACCCCTTGTAAGATCGTAATATTTTATTAATAAAAATGTTATTTGGCTCTGGAGCCAATGAAAATAAGTGCCACTTATGATATATTGTTGAAAAGCTCTCAAGAAGGGCTTATTATTGCAGTTAAGAAAAAGTCCAAAATCAAAATCAAAATTGGATTTTGGGCTTTTTTGGACACTTTTAGTCCCGTCGATTGCAATAAAATGGGAGGTGCACTACTAGATGTTACAACAGTCTTAAATTCAAAATTTCAACATTCTACAGCTAATGAGTTATACGAGATACATACGTACAGACGTCACGCCGAAACTAGTCAAAATGGATTCAGGGATGGTCACAAAGGATATTTCCGTTGAAATCTGAAAACCGAAATTTTTCCCGACTATAATATTTGTCCTTCGTAATTTTTACTTCCTTAGTAAAAATGTTATATATTTGTAAAAATTAAAAAAAACAGTTGTTTTTAGCACAATAAATTTAGACCCTAAAAAAATTAAAAACTTCTAATTTGTATGTGTATAGGCAAAATGCAATTATTGCTACCGGATTGCCAGGCCTGACGTAGCTGCAGATGTAATGCGATGTAAGTGTAAACGAACCGATAAACACTAGTCTGGAATAGACTACATGTTTACTATTAGAGAGAAGGTTGTTTTTTCCACTAAGTTGAATTACCAGTTCAAAACGTAGTATAAATGGTATAGCTATGGCAGATTTTAGAAATAAAACAAAGTGTTATTTTGTATGTAAAGAGTTCGTTCATTTATTAAATTTAATAATAGCTTATAAATATTTTATATACGTACATGTTTTATAGTATTTGACATGTTATATACAGTTATGATTCAGAAATTATTCCCATTTTTATAGTATAATTATTAAATTTATTTGTAGTAATTACTACATTTTGTTTAGAATAATTTATTATCTGTTTAACAGTAGTTTGTAATGCTGTGCTATAAGTAATATCTGGAAACCGGTTTGCATTGACCTTTTACGTATGTCCTATTATAATTAAGATTGACTGCTGCTGCAAGTTGATTTTACTTAAAGTAGAAGAGAAAAATCAGTTTAAAAGTACTCACTACGTAATATCCAAGTTTAATCTAGAAAAATTCCGTACGTCAGATATTAAACATATACTTCAAAATTTATATGCGTTGAAAACCAAGTCGATTTTACGGAAATTTTTAAATGTACATTTTTGGAGTTAGAACGACCAGTGGCTATTTTTCAAGCCGCAACAGGCGAAATTAAAATCAGCTCTTTCAAAATTAAAACGGATTCAGATAAATTTTGTATAAATAGAACAAATACTTGTGAAAAGCTTCAAAGTACATCTTTATTTTAAATGAGTTGTTAACATCTTCCCAAACAGAGGTCTTATAAATACTATGTGTTACCGTTACCTCGGTCTTGCTGGATTCACGGCCAGATGGTAACAAGCCCGATAACTCTCTGCAGGTCGATTATCTCCTTTTTCCTGTTCTTATCCTTCATCCACTTTTTCTAGAATTAATATCATGGGAATCGCCTCAAAAACATTAATTGAACCATGATTTTTCATTACTTTGTTAAAAAAAAATACTAGCGTACAAGGAAAATGTGCTTCCAATACCAGAATAATTGTACTGCATTACGATTTTACCCCTGTGGGACGTAACCTTAGTTTTTTTAACACAGACGCACGCTTATCGGATGTACAGTATTCTTGAATGTGATAAAATGTAGAATTAAATTATTATCCTGCTTCCAGGTATTCTATTTGATTCATTTTTTTCGGTTCTTTTATTTTACAGAAAACTTTAATCATGGCCTTGAAAAGCCCAGAAAAATATTTTCTGGAGAAAAATCCCCACTAACTTTAGCTACGAGCCGCCACTGCACGGTAAGTTAATTCTTTATACCGGGCGATTCAAAAATGATTTCACAACTTTGAAAGCATATAAAAATTTATTTAGGTAACTTAACAGATTCTGTTGAGGTCTCATTTCATTAACACATCAAGTTCTGGCTCGCTAGTTCATTAGTACAGTATTTGGCCACCAGTGGTGTTAATAATGGATAAATTTACTGTTGAGGAACGTACTTACTGTACGTTTTTGTTTTACGATTTGTGCAGTTTGTTGTGTTTCACGATTAAACTGTAGTTTAACGTAATTTTCCTAAAACGTACGATAGGGAGCATTCTAGAAAAAGCTTTGCACGTAGCTCGAAGAAATCATTTCTACGTGAGTCACGTGAGACTTGCATTCCTCAAACGACTGTTTGGCGCGTATTACGTAAACGACTGCACTTGGAAGCCCTACAAACTAACCGTAATTCAACACATTACAGGTAATGACAAAGTATCCAGTTGCAGTTTTGTGTGGAAATGATGGATAGAATTGTATAAAACGATACATTTTTAGAAAATGTAATTTTTAGTGGTGATTCAACGTTTCACATCAGTGGCAAGGTGAACACCCATTTCTGCCGAATACGGGGAATCAAAACCCTCATGAAACTTTAGAGCATATTCCTGATAGTCCTAAGGTCAATGTATTTTGTGCCCTAACGCAAACAAATACAGTATGCTCCATTCTTCTTCCAGGAGGCAACCGTAAGTAAATGTTATCGTTTATCTGGACATACTTCAAAATTTTCTAATGCCTCAGTTAGACGATGATGACCAGGAAGTACGCCATTATAATCGGGAAAATGGGGCACCATCTCACTACCGCCTCGAAGTCCGAGATTTTCTTGATACTCGATTTCCCAGGTCGGTGGATCGGTCGTGAAGGTCCAACTGTGTGGCCACCTTACTCCCCCGATTTGACTCCGCTAGATTATTTCGTGTAGGGTTTCATTAAAGATCGTTTTTATGTACTTTCTTTGTCTGCCGATCTTGTTGAGCTAAGAATTCGAATTAACGCCGCAGCTGCAGAGGTAACGCTTGACTTGCTGGCTAACAATCTGTAATGAAATGGACTTCAGGTGGGATGTATGTCGCATTACAAGTGGAAGCCGTATTGAACCAAAGTAAATGTTGGGTGACAAACTTGATGTATTTTTCTATGAAATGAGACCTCAACTGAACCTGTAAGTTATATCAATAAATCTTTATATGCTTCTAAAGTTGTGAAGTCCTTTTTGAATCATCCGGTATTTTTATGATTAGAAATTAGAATAATAATAATAATAATAAAATTATTTATAAAAATAAGTAATGAATCCTTTCTATTCATCATTTATCGGCGACCTTGGAAGCCTTTGTTGGTATGATTAGCACAATTTAAGACTTTAAAACAATGCCTTGTAATTTTCATTACTGTTTTGTGTTTTTTTATGTGAATTTTTACTTCCTTGTACGAAGTAAAGAAATAATTGTGATCGCGAAAATTTTCGGTTTTCTGATTTCAACGGAAATATCCATTTTGAACATCTCTGAATCCATTTTGACTAGTTTCCGCGTGAGGTCTATACGTACGTATATATCTCGCATAACTCAAAAACGATTAGTCGTAGGAGGCTGAAATTTTGGATTTAGGCCTGTTGTAACCTCTAGTTGTGCACCTTCCCTTTTGATTGCAATCGACTGGATCAAAAGTGTCCAAAAAATGTTTTCTGAACTGCAGTAATAAGTACTCATTGAGAGCTTTTCAACGATATATTATAAGTAGTACTTATTTTAATTGGTTCTAGAATTATAGCCAAATGAAATTTTAATTAATTAAATGTTTGAATCTTATAAGGGGAAGGCATATCGGTTCGAACCCGACTTCATCTCCTTTTTTTTAATTTGAATGTATTGATTTATTAATAATTGTTAACCTCTGATTGTAAAAAAAATTCACGATAAATAATAATTCAATAATAACAATAAAAAAAAACCATAAGTTATTAATGAAATAGAATTTGATGTACTTTTCATTTAAAAAAAAAATGTGTATATGTATTAAAGGCGTACAAGGAAGTCATGTGGTGTCCACATCAGATTTTTTATTTATTTATAATAAATAATCTTTTATTTTATATATTATGAATGATTATGGCTTTTTATATATATATATATATATATATATATATTTTTTTTTATGCAGGACATTGTATGCTTTAGCTTAAGAGTACTTATATTTTAACATTATCATACTTAATTTTAACATTTTTACTTTCCCGTCTAGGTAGCGCCATAGCAGAGCTATAGCTGTAGAAGGGAAAGTATTGTAATCGGTCCAATTGGTCATATGCGGTTTTCAGCGGATCTTGACGTTTTCACATCTAAAGAACACAAAAAAACGGATGGAAATTTTCCAGATGTTCATATGTACGCGTGAGGGTTCGGTGTTTCACACTTTATATCTCTAGAACTACTCGACCGATTTTGACCAAACTTGGTTAGATTACTTTTATATATGGGGGGATTTGATGCCATTAAATTTTCAACTTAAAATTTTAAGCGGGTGAGGCTGTAGAACAAGGTCACCCTTAGTATATCGAGATTTTGCCAAATTAAGGATTTATTTTGCTTAGTAATATTTGTTAACAAATAAAAAATAATAATATTTCCTAAAAACGGTTTTGCAAAATCGCGCCTCTACCCCAAAAAACGTTGTAAATAAACTAGTGGTTGTGGATATAGTGCGTCATTAGTACCCCCTCTCACCGCAGAGCGCTAGTGTAGCACTGACTTACATCTCCTGTAGTCATCTGCTATGTTGTGACGTCACAGGTGACCCGTAAAATTAAATAAATAGATAATATTTAAAGTGTAAAAAATTATTTAAAGTGGTCGCTAGTACCGCCATACCCGCGCGAATGAAATACGATATGCGCGCGCGCTTTAGTTAGAATCATTGAATTAAATAAACGAAAAAATGTTCTATTTAAATAAAATTATAAATATTTTAAACTGAGCTGTGAGTATAAACCGTACATCAGAAAAAAGCCGCGTGACGAGAAAGCCGTACAACTGTGTTGTCAGCTTTTTTAATTAACTACAGGCTTGTAACCTTCCTTCCACTGGGAATGAACTGGTGAATTCCTGTCACGATTTATAAATCTTACATTCCAAAAAATATAATTTGGTAATTCAATTTATAATATAATTTTTTCTATTTATTAGCTTATTAAATATACAGAGTGTTCATGAAGGATGACAACCCTTAAATAACTTTTCAACATAAAAAGTTAAAATTAACAACATTCCTACTTCGAAAGGATCTATTCTTTCAGTATGAGACTACTATATCCCAAACACCCGTAATAAATATAAATACATTTTATTTTAATCTAATTTATTAATACGAAATAATAATTAAATAAGGTATAACGAAAAAGGATACTTTAGGACCCACTGATATAACCTGGTACCTTCGGATGAAAGGGCGAGACGCTATCCCTCCTCCAAGGAGATTATCATAATAATAATAGTAATGATAATATAATAATTAGTTCATAAGTTAAAACGAGTCTTGGGATTTTATTTTTACACATAAATTTTACCAGTTTTATTTTCCAAATCATGTCTTAGTGAAAAAAATACATTACAGGCTATCGTGTCTGTAATGTTACATCTCTGCTCTACTTACGTCATTTTTTCTCCACTATTCTTATTATTTGAACTGAAAATTAAAAGATAAAATTTCTCTTAAAATTAGTAAATAGGCTTCTGTGAAGCTCAAAGTCCACCCGCGTAATCACCAGATAGCAGCCGGCCATTTCATTCATTCGAACATAAAGTAATTGCGGTTAAAAACACCTAAAGTAATTATAATTTTTAATCTATTTTTATTCTAATTTTTTTTTATATATATATATATATAAATGTTAAGTTCGTTTGTGTACGGCTTCAAAAACTCAAAATGTTCTGCACCGATTAAGCTCAAATTTTAGCACGATATATAACCCGCATCAAAGATTGTTTTCATCTATTTTTAATAAATCTATCTATCTATTTTTAATTTGTACATTTTTAATTTGGAAATGTAAACAGAGGAAAACCAATCAGATCAATGCAAGATGGCCGCTGTCAAACACAACGACTAAATTTCTTTGAATTATATTTAACAGCTAAAACATCTGTATTTATTTAAAAATAACACGATAAAAAAAAATTTAGCACGATATATAACCCGCATCAAAGATTGTTTTCATCTATTTTTAATTTGTACAGTTTTTTAATAAATAAGAGGCTAATAAATCAAATGGAAATGTAAACAAAGGAAAACCAATCAGATCAATGCAAGGTGGCCGCTGTCAAACACAACGACCAATCACAAAGAGCCCGTATGGCCGTTGCCAATGTAAACAAAGTCACAACTGATTAAGTAACAAATTTCTTTGACTTATATTTAACAGCTAAAACATCTGTATTTTACTTTAAAAAAAACAAAAAACACCAAACAAAAAGAAAAGTCACCAAGAAGAATGACTTACAGTAAATAAATTAAAACACCCAACTTTCTTATAGCCCAGATAGACTTAAGACTATGCAAACAAAAAAAGTCGAAATAACCAAATACACAGAAATAATATCCCTACATAATGACCAAAAAATTCTTTGTAAGGTTATTTTTTTACATATATATGACCAAACAATCGTTTTTTGGTCATATATTTTTTTTCTATATAAAAGCAAAGAACAAAATTGACAAATAGTAACACTGAAACCACACAACTAAGTATTCGTTTTATTTTTGTTTTTTCTAACCTCCGAAACCACCGTTATGCATTGCTTCAGATGATGATATGAATGATTTATAGCGTATGAAAATGCCATGCCTGACCGGGATTCCAACTCGGAACCACCGGATTAAAGTCCGAGACGTTACCACTCGCGCCACGGAGGCCGGCAAACATATTCGTTAGGAGCCGAATAAAAACACGACTTACCAATATGGCGTTGTGTGTCAAACCAATTTCATACGGACTATAATTACTTTTAATACGCGAAACCCTTTGCAGTGATTGAACATTAACTTAAACCTCTTCAAAAATTATTCCTTTTGAACTAAGCCACATTTTGATATCATTGTTTTTCTATAACACGGCTGGAATACTTTTCGTTTAATGATAAGAAGCGTTGTCGACGACAATAACCGAATTCTCTTCCAAAGGACATAATGCACCGCTAAACTATTTCTAAATAATTCATTCTTGTAATTTTTTTACGAATCGCGTTTTTATCAAAATCTCATCTTTTTCTCAATTGACCTGCGGGGTTTTGTTTTCTTTGGAGACCGTAATTCATTAGTAGATTCATACTCGAGAATCACGTTGTACACTCAAGCAGCACAACTTCTACTTACGTTAGCAGTTTATTAACATCTGAAATCAACGCCGTTTGATTATTCTGTAATTTGTAAGCATTACTCTGCTTTTGTAGCATTTAAAATGATGTGTTTTTTCGCACAACTTACTGGCTTTTTTTCGCAGCCCACAAATCTTTATATATAAAAATGTTAAGTTCGTTTGTGTACCCTTCAAAAACTCAAAATGTTCTGCACCAATTGGGCTCAAATTTTAGCACGATATATAACCGCATCAAAGATTGTTTTTATCTATTTTTCGCATCAGTCACATACCCGCGACCGCGAGAAAACAGTTTTTTTAACGGTCAGCTGTGTACCAGTGACCGCGCCATCTGCCGGAAGCGAGGGGAACACTCGCCATACTAGCTAACGACAACCGCAGTCACATGTGAAACAATACCTGTTCCCAATTACATTGTTTATTAACAAAAAATATAAAAACGTATCCACTTGCATCTGATTCAGATTATTATACAATCTGAATTAAATATTCACTTTAATCGAGGTACTTTGTGATCGTGTCGTGATTGAGCTGCGCCTTTCACCAATCTCTGAATTTATTAGAAAACGACCAACAGTGGGATATATGTATTAATGACGCGTGCAACACTGCACATCCAAACCAAATTCGCGCATTATTCGCAATTATATTGATCGCTTGCTTCCCTTCATCTCCCTCAGAGTTATGGGAAAGCAATCGATCGCATATGGCTGAGGATATTTTGCATAGAGTACGCCTAGAAAATACCAATATGACCGTGGAATTAACAGAAGGCATTTACAACGAAGCATTGATAAATATTGAACATATTTATAAGTGCTTAGCTATTGCAAATAAAGTTCTTAGTCAATTGGGAATGCCAGCACCCACCCGAGCTGCGATTGCTTCATTTGATGTGGATTTACGCCGTGAACAGAGTTACAGCATTGGTGATCTTCAGTCATATGTCGAATCAAACATTCCCAAATTAACGCGTGAACAGAAAGACATTTATGATCGCATAATGCAAATGATAAATGACGGAGTTGGGGGACCTTCTTCTTGGATGCGCCAGGAGGAACTGGGAAAACATTCCTCATTAGATTGATTCTAGCAACGGTTCGATCAAAAAATGGCAATTATCCTGTTGCGGAATATTAATCAGCCAAAACTCTGCAACGGCACGCGACTTGCAGTTAAGAAATTGATGAATAACGTAGTGGAGGCAACGATTTTAACGGGGCCTTTGAAAGGTGAAGATGTTCTCATTCCTCGAATACCCATAATCCCGACCGATACACCATTTTAATTTACAAGATTGCAATTCCCAATTCGATTGGCATTTGCAATCACAATCAATAAAACTCAAGGTCAATCTTTAGAATTGTGTGGTTTAGATTTAGATGCGGATTGCTTCTCACATGGGCAACTGTATGTTGCGTGTTCCCGAGTCGGCAAACCAGATAGCCTTTATATCTACGCAGACAGTGGAAAAACAAAAAATATTGTATATCCACAAGTATTGCAAAATTAAATTTCTATGAAACGTATGCTTTGTTTTGTTTCTCATTTCTCATCCATGCAAGCACAACGTGCCACAGCGAAGCGTGGCTGGTAGAGCTAGTATATATATAACTGAACTTTTGTTTGTCCCGTATTCGTGTCTATACCATTCATCCGATTGCGATGAAACTTTGGTGAGTTGTGCGCACGCCCGCGAAGGTTTCTGAATTAGTTTGGACCTGCTAGGTGGCGCTGGGATCGAGATATTTCGAAAAATTGTATTTATGGTCCGATTTGGCTCATATGTGTTACATGGAAGGAAATATCTCTGCAAAAAATAGACTCGCTAGATGGCACTAGGGTTGAGATATTTGGAAAAATTGCATTTATGGTCTGATTTGGTTCATATTCAGAATATTATATACAGTAAACTATATATTATATATAGTAACTAATATTATACATTAGTTACGTGAAAAGAAATATTTTTGCAAAAAATGGACCCGCTAGGTGGCACTGGAGTCGAGATATTTAGAAAAATTGTATTTATGGACCGATTTGACTCATATTTAGAATTTATATTAGTTACATGAAAAGAAAATATTTTGCAAAAACTATACCCATTAGGTGGCGCTGGTCGAGATATTTACGAAACGAGCAAACAAATATACACTTTCTTCTTTTATATATATAAAAGGCAGTGTTCGTACGTGTGTCCGCTATAGACTAAAAAACTACTGGACCGATTTACGTACGGTATTTTGCAAAATGGTCCGCGTCGTCCGAGTAAGGTTTAAAGCTATTGAAATCCTCGATTTGATCAGTAGAAAGAAAGATAGGGGTATTTTGAACCGAATACTGTATTTAGAGAGTAGTTTGAATTAAATCTGATAGGTAGTGCTGTTTTCACAAATGGATTTATTTACATTTTGACTTTTATAAATGTAAGGTTAAATTTTCTGAAGTTCTGTAATGTTTTGTAAATTTCTTAATGTTCAGTATTAATTGTGAAGATTTTGCAACCACATCTCTTTTCAAAAGTTATTTTCCAAAGACTGCTGTATTTAGGTAGTGGTTTGAATTAAATCCGATAGGTAGTGCTGTTTTGATAATTGGATTTATATACATTTTGACTTTTATAAAGTGAAAAATTAAATTTTGTGAAGTTCCGTAATGTTCAATTTTTTAATGTTTTTATCAAACTTTCAATTGCGTTCATTTAATCGATATACTCAAATCTAGCAGTAACGAAGCATTGCTGGGTCTGCTAGTAAACTATAAAATATTTTGTATAGTATTACGTAAGACCTTTTTTAAACAAAATTTTATTGTTTCCAGTTACGATTTATCATTTATCTTCTTATTATTTTAAAGTAAATGACCTTAACAGATATCACTATCATGAAAACAGTGTACGACTCTGATATATAAATAACCTATTAATATTCTTCTGTTAAGAATAATTATTTGTTATCTTCACAAATACAAGTATTTTTGTAAACGTATTAATGTATTTAAACAACGAAAACCGATGGTGTAAAAGTTCAATTTTAATCATTTAGTGAAACCGAGATAAATATTTTTATTTTAATTACGCAATGTTCTATCGTTCAAACATTTTTATTTCTAACAGTTTTTGTCACGAATTTTAATTATTTTAGTCATTTAAATTATTTTTAGTATCAATAAATAGGACTTAAAAACACATAAAAAGGCAATTATCAGAAGAAATCGGTCAGTTAAAAATATTTTTTACTACTTCTCTTTTTCATTAATAAAATCAATCGAATTTTGTAAAGAGAAAACGCGAAAAAGTTTATTTTTATATTTGCACTGCAACAGCCAAAAATCTTAGCCCAGTTCCAGATTCTAAGAATGCAGAGCTCCTAAAAACACTCATGTAAAAAACAGTAAAACTTACATGAAAAATATCTAATTTCTCTCTTTCTCTCTGTGTGTGTGTATATATATATATATATATATATATATATATATATATATATATATATGTATGTGTGTGTGTGTGTGTGTGTGTGTATGTGTGATATATATATATCGGTATATATTCATAGAATTACGTACCGACCGATGATGCGGGATCCCGTGAAAGTCGACTATTTGCATTACTTTTTTTTTGGTTTTCTGTTACTGTGTTTGTGGTTACGTTGGTTTTGGAATATATATATATATGGTTGGTTTTGGACTGGAATGGGACACCACGACTAAGGGAAAATCCTTGTATAACTTTATATAAGATTTGAGGGGATGGTAAACCTCGAGCTCGTTTTTAAAGGCAACGGGTGCCCGGATGCTCACCAACCACGTTAATTTGAACCAACATCTGTTTCTGTTCCGCCTTGCAGCTGATGAACTGTGCGTCTGCGGGGAAGTCCAATCAAATGAACACCTGATGTTTGACTGTCCTGCTCTTGGGGAGGCCAGAGACCGGGCGACTCTGGAATTTAGAGGTCAAGGGGAAAATTGGCCACTCACAAACGGCGAGTCAATGTGGTGAGAGCCGCATTGTCGGACCGTGTGAGAGTTCCTACATGCGGTTGCTTTGTTCAACCGGTATCCGTAGTTTGCTTAAGGGAAAGATTCTTACCGTATTGCCTTGGGAAGCTAACCCTGAGTATAGCTGACCACCAGCCAATTATTACGGCTCCGAGCACTATAAAATGGTGGACAGGTACTTGCTGGCATTCACCGACTGCTGCCTAGACGAAATAAATGTTATTATGGATGTCATATATATTTTTAGTATTTGACGGGGTGCGCCTACCCATTTTAGCAAATATGTGACAAGTGAGCGGTTGGGACACGTAAGTCGATGGTGTATGACACCACGCTTAGTCCGCTCACGCTGTTAGGTAAGCTCTAGGAGCTATGTTAGGATACTAAACTATTCGAGCTTCAGTAGCCGTTTGTGGTACAGACATTCGGTCTTATGCTTTAGGGCAACTGAATGGGGTGGTGACGGGAGAAATGCCAAGCAAACCAATATATATATTTAAAAAACATCTTTATGTTTAACTCCCCTCAAAATCATGTTTAATCATTTATTTAAGCTGATCAACCAGATTTTTTTTTAGATCTATTTTATAATCTGAAAGAGAACAGTCAAAATTATAAAAATATATTTTGGACAAAAATTTTTCAAATTTTGTTTTAATTCTTATCTACCTGAAATATTTTATTACAATTTATCCAAAGCGTGTAAATAACAAAAAAAAAAAAAAATGTTCCCAAAAGATAGGAAAAAATACATTTTTGATGTTTAAAAGAAATCGGTAAACATTAACAGTTTGCTTTTATTTTTAGAGCTTGAAATATTTTTCTAAAATGCATTCTCAGATTATAAATTAAAAAGATTTTACAAAAGGGAAGAAGGTTTAAAGTGTAATCCAATACAAACGGTAGATTATACGCGTACACAAATCGAAATAACAAGCCACAGAAAAATCGAAGTCATTGAAGGAAATATTATTTGCTTTAGTTTTTTAAATGGAACGGAGAGATAACTTGAAAAAAACACAATTTAGTAATTACCGACAGCCGTAAACGTAGTTACATAGTTAATTGATAACGCTCGCTACGAAAAATGACGTCAACTGCCAACGTAAACTTTATCTCAGGAAACCGTGCAACAAACCAAAACGTAACGAGAATGATGATTCTAATTTAATTTAATGTAATCCATCCAGGAAAAAGCACTTCTCTAACTTATAACATAAAAAGGTATTTTTTGGGGGAATTTCACAGCCTAAAATAATAATTATAATTTGGGATCTTTTTCTGAATTCCCCCCTCCTAAAAAAACCACTTAATTCTTTAAACAACGGGCCAAAAATCGATGTATTTTTAATATCCAATAAGAATTAGGTGGGAATATGCATGTTTCAAAATAGCAGGAAATATTGATATTAACAATAACCAGGTTGGAGAAATAACCCGGTAACACGCCAACATGCTCTTTTATTCCATTCATTTTAAACATTCTCCATATTAACATATTTTACAAAAATATAAGCATTATTTTTTATAATTATAGATATAAATCATAAATATAATCAACCAAACTTAACCTACGCTCGCTTCGATCGCTAACCTCGACCAGTAGTAATGTTTTGATTATTTAAATAATAAATAATTGCAATAATTACTGATTTATTATTTAAATAATTAAAACATAATTGTTAATTTGTCGAAGTTATTAAGCGTAAGTTAAGTTTGGTTAGATTATATTTATAAACCCACCGGGTTGGTCTAGTGGTGAACGCGTCTTCCCAAATCAGATGATTTGAAAGTCGAGAGTTCCAGCGTTCAAGTCCTAGTAAAGGCATTTACTTTTACACGGATTTGAATACTAGATCGTGGATGCCGGTGTTCCTTGGTGGTTGGGTTTCAATTAACCACACATCTCAGGAATGGTCGAACTGAAACTGTTCAAGAGTACACTTTATTTACACTCACAACAGAACAGAAGGACAATCGAAGAAATGTGTGCGTTGATCTTCTTGAGAGGACTGACAATGACCAGGAATTCTTCAATCGTGTGATCACAGGTGATGAATCCTGGATATTTGAGTACGATCCTGAAACAAAGCGGCAAAGCGAAGAGTGGCACACTCCATCATCTCCTCGACCGAAAAAATGTCGAATGAGCAAATCAAAGATCAAAACCATGCTGATTTGCTTTTTTGACAGTACGGGTGCATAATGAATTTGTTCGTCCAGGACAAACTGTCAACCAAGTGTTTTACAAAGGTGACCTTGAAAGGCTCAGGAAAAGAGTGATTCGCGTGAGACCAGACATTGCAGACATCTGGTTGCATCATGACAATGTTCCGTGTCACACGGCCATTTCCATCAGGGAATTTTTGACCTCAAAACGCATTCCTACGGTTCCGCAACCCCCCTATTCACCTGATTTGTGACTTTTTCCTTTTCCCGAAATTGAAACGTGTCTTAAAAGGACGTCATTTTGGAACTCTGGAGAACATTCAAAAGACTGTGACCGACAGTTAAAAGCCCTACCAGTTAAAGCCTTCCAGCGCTGCTACCAGGAGTGGGAACAACGACTCCACCGGTGTATAGCTGTTCAAGGGAACTACTTCGAAGGGGATAATATTGTTGTTTGAAAAAAATAAAAACTTTGGTAATTAAAAAGTCAGTCTCATTACTTTTCTCACACGCCTCGTATATAAACTAATATAAAATGCTGATACGGACGCCACAGAAAAATGTAATGCAAAGTGATGTCCACCACAATCCAATTGTGTAACTGTTCACTTTATTAAAGAATTGGACGATGGTATCTCACTTTCAAATGAAATAAGTTTAAATGAAGTGCAGAAAAAAATGAGTATAAGTTATTTAACAGGCGTACAAGGTGTCCACATCAGTTTTCTTAAATCGGATAAATAAGTGAGCAGATATTGAAGGGTTGGTATGTCTATGGATTTTTAAGAAAATTTTACTTAATACTCCACTGAAAGAAAATTCATAAATCTCTTACTTCACTACTAGCAAAATTTTAATTTTTATAAAGTTTTCTAACATTTCATTCTAATGAATTTTAATATAATTAATTCACCAAATAAGCGGGAATATGGATTAACCTGATTGGGATTCAAACTCAGGATCTTTCGGATGAAAGGTTATGGTCGATCCCAACATCGGTTTTTATAACTGCTCATTCTTTAAGTAGGAAGATAAAGAAGAAACGATTACAATTTTTTTCAGCGTGATTACTCCATTCTCAAAAATTAACCTATAAAAACTACCGATTATTCACTCAAAAAACTCAACAAACTAATCATACCCGGTTGAAATTTTTCATAATCTTTTTTTCTAAATAAGGCGTTACTAGATAACAAAACTTTCAACCCTTAAAAAGGGTAGTTTCAAAATAATTTTGAACTCATCATCAACTTCGATTTGAAACTTTTTTAAATTATTTTTTTACAAATTTCGTTTTATCAATCTAACATTTTTTTAAAAGCAAATATTATTACAAAGATGGGAAATTTTAAAACATTTTAAAAATTAATCTTGTTTTCGACTCGCCTAAAATATTGTCATTAAATTTATTTCTAGCTTTTTGTTACTTCCCCTTCTAGATAGCGTTGTATCTCTTGTAATCGGTCCAATTTGGGCATGTGCAGTTATCACCGAATCATAACGTTTTGACACCTAAGGAACCCAAACGACCAAAAAACCAGATGGAATTTTTCTGGACGTTAATCTTTGTGAGTGATGTGTTCGGTGTTGGCCTCTAAATCACTTTATATCTCCAGAACTGCTGGACCCATTTTGACTACACTTGGTCAGACTACTTCTATATATTTGGGGCATTGACGCCATTAAATTTTCACGGGGTGAGGCTGTAAAGCAAGGTCACCCTCAGTACCTCCAGATTTCGCCTAATTAAAGTATTATTTTTCTTAGGTACATTTGTTAACAATTAAAAAACAACAATATTTGCAAAAAAAAGCATTTTTTACAAAATCGCACTCCCACCCCAAAATGTCCTAAATTACTGCTATGTTGTGACGTCACAGGTGAGTGGTAGAATTAAATAAATTAATAATATTTAAAGTGTAAAAAAGTAACTCGGTCTGGCTGGGTCTCGAACTCGATCGCCCGATTGACTCAATATCTGGTGTGTTAAGCCTCGTGCCTACACCACTCTGCCGACCGTACAAGCGAAATTTGTTCCATGCAAGTTGTGAAATTACATTAGTTTAGTTAGTGTCGACCGTTACCGCTAGTACCGCCGCACCCGTGCGTGAATTAAATACGATATGCGCGCACGCTTTAGCTAGAATCGTCAAATTAAATAAACGAAAAAATATTATATTTAATAAAATTATAAATATTTTAAATTAAGCTGTACGTGCAAGCTGTGCTTCAGAAACTACCCACAGCTGTAGGATTTTCACGAAACGCCGCTAAGACGCGTTTCGTGAAAGTCCTACAACTGTGTCGTCAGCTTATTTTTAAAAACAGATTGCCTGCTTTGAATTTATACTGATTTTTATAATTTACTAGCAGACCCGGCAATGCTTCGCTATTACTATATATATATATATATATATATATATATATATATATATATATATATATATATATATATATATATATATAGAGAGAGAGAGAGAGAGAGAGAGAGAATGACAGACTGGGAGAGAGAGAGTTTAAATGAACACACTGAAAATTTGATAAAAACATTAAAAAACTGAACTTCTGAAATTTTACCTTTCACTTATTCTCCTTCCCCTTTTCCCTTTCCAACTTCTCCCTATCACCCTTCTCCCTCGTCCCTCTCCCAGTTTCCTTTTTACCCTTTCCCGTTTTCCCTTTTGCCCGCGCGTAAATCGGTCCATTAGTTTTTTGGTCTTTAGCGAACACACATACGAACATGCCTTTTATATATATATATATATATATATATATAGAATAAAAAAGTCTGTTTGTATATTTGTTTGTTTCGTAAATATCTCGACACCGGCCCCACCTAGCGGGTATAGTTTTTGCAAAAATATTTATTTTCACGTAACTAATATTCATATTCTGAATATGAACCAAATCGGTCCATAAATATAATTTTTCTGGATATCTCAACCCCAACGCCATCTAGCGGGTTCATTTTTTGCAGAGATAATTCTTTCCATGTAAGTAACATGAATTCTGAATATGAGACAAGTCGGACCATAAACACAATTTTTCGAAATATCTCGACGCCAGCGCCACCTAGCGGGTCCAAACTAATTCAGAAACCTTACCTGGTATGCGTCCAACCATTCCCCCAAAGTTTCATCGCTATCGGATGAACGATTTAGGAAAGCATAAGAGACATACAAACAGACAAACATTCATTTATATATATATATGTATAGATTACTGGTTCAATTAATCACAGTAAAGCCTTTTTACTTCGGTTTAGTTAAAAATAGGTAATAATTAAACAAGGAAACAAACATAAAATAAAAAATTTAAGGCTAGTAATAATTTTTAACCAAAAAATTTGAGAAAGAGATAAAATTCAAATTCTCTGCAAATGAAAGAGAAGTTCTGCAGCACCATGCTCAATTTTTTTGGTATTCTTATCTGTCCAAGTTATTTCAAAAACGTCTGAACTTAGCAAGTCAATGACTCGCGAATTATATCGATATAAAATTTAAATCGATACGAATTTACTAAAATAATTTAAATCTTAATACAAATTATAATTATGTACAACATATAGCAATGATTTGCTATTATATCGGTTGGCTACATCACTTGAAACAGGATTTATATTTTACCTAGACTCCTTTGAATCCTGAACGTCTGAACCCTAGACTATACTCCTTTCTTCGTGAAAAGCGATAGTTATCTCAAGGAGGATGCTTTTGAGTAGGAAAACACTCAACTATATATATATATTTCGGTTGCCCCAGAGAAATGAAAATTTCCTAAAATTCTGGGAACGTAAATTAAGGAGCGAATTTAGTTGTTTCTTATGGTTTTTGTCCTGAAAATATTTTTAAAAAATAGGTCCCAGAACTGGACCTCTATTAGTTTTAAAGATATCTGACGAAAAACACAAAAATTGGGGAAGAAAACATTAACATGTTTTTGAGTTTAACGTTAGAAAACCTTTTTAAATGGTTAATTAAGTAGTATTTTTTTCATTTAGAAATTTAGAAAATTTAATTCTGAAAAGATTCATGTAAATTACTAACAAAAAATTTAAATACAGAATACTGAAATTTAACTTAATAAAAAATAAAACAACTGAATTGTAAAAAAAAAATGTAACATAATGAAATAACTAATCCTCCACAGGTTGGAAACAACATCTGATCATTTTTTACTACTTTTTTATTAAGATCGGCAATATCAGCCGATCAACAACTAACTTTTTGAAACAGTGTTTCAAAAGTGAGTGTACTGCCGTTTCCACTCGCTTAAATCATCATTTGCCTGAGAAATAGGTCGGTCTTACAGGTCCACAAAGATCGCTGTATAACACCTTTAGATTTTGCGTCTGGGAATGGATGAGAAATATTGTGTACAAAACAAAAATACACGCTCATGAAGAATTAATTATCCGTATTATGGATACGGCTGAGAAACTTAAAGACAGCCCTATAAAACTAAAATCATAACAGAAACGTGCCAAAAAATGTGCTGAAAATGGGGGGCTCATTTTTTAACATTTATTATAAACTACTACGTATAATGCATTTTGATCTAGTGTACTGTTCTAATAAAATTCAAATTTTTCTAACTTTTCTTTGTTTTATTCAACTTATCTTACCCAATTTGTTCAGAATTAAATTTTCTACAAGTTTTGTTAAAAGGTTTTACGCATTTATTATGCATTTAACAAATTTATTACAATTGAAACATAAAATAACACGTTTTTTCAGATTAATTGGTTTTTACCCCATATTCCTCAAACCCTACTGCAGATACGGTTTTGGAAACTATTTTTTCGATTTTTCAGGTGAAAAACCATAAGAAATCATTTATTCTGCCCCTTAAGTAACGTCCTAAAAATTTCAGTACGACCTCATTTCATAGGGGTAGCTGAAATCCGAGCGAAATCTTTAACTAGCCGCAACTCGCAAAAGAAACATTTTAGGATATATGTTTATATGAACTTTTTCCATTATTTTCACGCGTAGAATAGGTTATAAAAGTCCCGGAACATCTTTGTTGATACACTGTGTATGTATAAGTATATATATATATATATGTTGTGCACTTATATGTTGTGTACTTACACATACACAGTGTATCAACAAAGATCTTCCGGGACTTTCATAACCTATTCTACACATCACAAGACCGAAACTGGAAACTTGTGCGTGGGTTTATGGAACAGATTATAAAATTACAAGGCCTAACTGAGATTTGAATATGGGTCCTTCTATGTTTCTTACACTGAGAATTTTTTAACAGGCTTAACGCAGTGCGAGGCAAAAAGGTAACCAAAGAATAAAATTTCACTTATCCTCATTCATTTAACTTTCCTTAGTTGAAAATTAATTAAATTTGTTACGGTAATAAATTAATTTTTTCTGATCTTAACACCGCACCTTACTTACGTTTTCATTTGTTTATCTTTCAACTTTAAAAAAATTAATTAGCATAAAACCTAATTCATAAATCAAATGTCTTACAATAATTACTCCACAAATCTGATTAGGCATTATTGCTCTTAAGTATTTTTCCTCTGATAGCAAACTTGAATGTACAACCATCCAAATGTTGACTACACTAATGTAGATTTAATATGTTTTCAGTTTAGAAATTACATGAACGATTTTTTTTATTTTGTTTGACATAGCAAGAACAACAAACGACTGTCTTGTTTAAACGACGATAGCTACCCTTCGTGAGTAAAATAATATAATAATAATTTGGAAGAGGAACAATAAACTGAAGAATCGATTACAAAAAGAAAAGTTATAATTTTTTCGCTGTAACAATTTTTTGTCTGGCCAATGTTGAAAAAAGATCTCCTGCAATTTTGATGGCGATAAAAAAATGCACTCTTTTTTGTCCCCATAAATGAAAAATCTATAGTGAATACAACTAACATATCTCTGCATGAAAATTAAGATCATTAACTCAAGTATATAATTAAATTGTCTCCAGAATTTGAATAATCTTAAAAATTAGTCCTGCGTATGTCGTAACGTAAATCGTAAACTATTTTATTAATGAAATAAATTACACAGCAATAAGATCTGAATTAAATTATTTAACTTTTAGCATTAACTAATCAGCTTATGTAACTAATCTAATAGTATATTATAATAATAAAGAAAAAATAAAATATTTACGTAAAATAGTTTCCTTCTGATGTATTGTATTTGATCTATAAACTGAACAAATCGAAAAGTTACGAGCACCATAATAAAACTAATTCAAATTTTAAATCCAATAAACTGATTCTCTATTTAGCAAGAATCCTTTCATAACGTGTTCTAAACCCGAAGTTATGAATTAAATTTTTCTGATGTTACACTCAACTCTCTAACAACTCACGGAATATCTATCTAGACTGCAGGTAAATGCAACAAGTCCCTTCTACAAACGTATTTCCCCCACTACATTCCTTATTTTCTCCCTTTTACCAAAACAAAAACAAGTGTTATTTATCAAATTTTTTAAGAGTGAAATATCGCCTGCTTTATACACGCGATATTTTCGGTGTTCCCCATGATTATTTATAGGAAGATTATTGAGTGTCACGGTAAGAATTGTAGCGTTTTTGCAATAATAAATGAAAGATGCTGGAACCGGTTACAAATTGTCTAATTTAAAATCATTCACGTTTTTATTGCTTCCCCAATATATATTGGGGAAGCAATAAATAATAATATATATATATTACCAATATATATATATATATATATATATATATATATGTGTGTGTGTGCGTCTTTTGATTGAGAGAACGTGTATGATGGTAGTTTGTGATTATTTTTATACTGTTGATAAGTATTTGTGGTCTTATTTACTACAACTTCTGCCGATTTAAAGTTTCATTATTAAAGTACATCACAAGTACTTTAAAAAAGTCTTTATGTACTTTTAAAAATTAATAACTGATATATTTTTTGGAAAATATTAATAAAAATATAAATATATGAAAATTATTAAGAAAATCATAAATGATCTACAATAAAGTGAATGAAGTCTTTCGGTCGCAAAATGCGTGTTGGAATTGATAAGTCGTACAATCTGAATAGCAATGAAAGTAGCCCTGACTGACTGGTACCTAATTAAGAACAAAAATGTTTGTGCAGTACGCAATTACACGACTCTGGATAAAATTAAAAGTAATCCAACGATCTACATTTTGAAAACTACCTCAATAGTTAATTTTTTGTAGGCTAATAATGAAAAATTGTTTTTACAATTCTTGTCACAGATTCCCGGATGTTTAATTATCAGACTACTTTAATAATTGCCCAGATTTCAACACTCTAACAATAATTAATTTAAACAAAATTTTACAAAAAAAAAAAAAATAAATAAATTATTCAAAGGGTTTCCTAACCTTTTAATATCTGGCACCATAAACATTATTAAAACAAGGCATCTTAATTAGCTCCACCACTATTCTGTAATGTAAGGAAAAGTTCTAGTAAGCGACGCAAAAAATTTTAATATATCCATCATTTCTTATGGATCTTTATGTAGACAATGCCGAGCATTTTTTTTCATGTAGACTATTTGATATTCTGAGATTTCCAGATATTTAGGCAGTTTTCTTGATTAGAGATTGCAGGTGGCTTCGACCATATTATTTTTTAATGAGTATACCTATGACTTAATAAACCCTTGAATCATCAGAGAATATATTGTTAATTAAACTCCAACAACAGAATGCTCGTCTTTAGAAGTGTCATGCATTGAACTTTAAAATCAGAAAACACATCTGGCCTTCACAACAGCACAAACAGAGAAAGCCCGATAACAGGTCGATTTAAGACAGAATCTCATCATTTTAATCGATAAATTCAGGTTGTTTATAGTTACCTTTATAATAGCAATAAGATTAATTGCATGAATAGCCGTAAAATAAACACTGGAAAAAGGTTTTCTTTGTTATTTCCCACAGAAATAAGTAATTTGCTCTTTAACATTACTTTGATGAACTCTTCGTATTAACAACATTTATTCTTAAAAATTATTCTTTATTCTAGAACTCAAGGGATTGGAAAAACTATGTGTAAGGTTTCCATTGCCTCTTTTAAGTACTCTGAGGAAAATTGCCCTAGCTTCATTATCAAAATTAATAAATACTTTTTCTAACTTAGAAAATGTGTAATAAAACATGCTCTGTGCACTGGTTGGTGTACTATTACTAAGTTCAGTCTTTTTTTTAACATACCTTGTAAGTATTAAAAATAGGAGACTTATTATGATTTTGATGGATGAACGTAAAAAATAAATTTAATTAGACATAATGCATTTTCACTTGACAAACCTTTCCAGAAAAATTACTTCAAAGAAAATAAGTTCATTTAATTTTGTACCGTGAAAGAAATTCATCTCTAGAAAAGGTTCTTTTTTCAATTTTCAAAACCCAGCTATTGTTTTTCGGTATATCTGGCTAGTTAAACCTGGTCTGGAAAAGATATAATGACCAGTTATTTTAAGATAGCTATTTTACTGGTTGTTTTTCCCATTTTAAGGATTCATCTTCAATAGTATGTAACAGTTAAATCAGCCCACATTTAACAAATCATTGTAGTTTGTCCTTTACCTCCCTATTAAGTGAGAAATGATTTACAGTCAACTCCCATAAACTGAGAATGGTAAAATGTTATAGACTGACATCTCAGAATGTAAAATAAATATAATCAATGTAACAGTATGAATTTTTTTTAATCAATATTAAATATAAAGTGAGCCAAAGATACACAGCAACCCTAAATATGACAACATATTGAGGAGAGAAATTTAGTTTTTTCAAGTGAGAATGTGTGTATTGGCAACATGTGACCTGGTGGTAGAAGATTAGTATATGACAGCCAAGCAATTTGTCTCTTTTTTGATGACAGTGGTGAGTAAGCTGAGCAGACAAACATGTGTTACTCCCAGGCTGAACGTGCGTTCATTGTTGAAAGTCATTTTAAATTGCAGTCTTTCTTAATATCGGGAAGACTTTAGGGTATCTTTTCCTGGATTGTGGGAGCCTAATAAATCCATGATTTTATATGTAGTCGCTCGTTTCAGAGAAATCGGTAGTGTGGATGAATGCAAACAGTCCAGCCAACCTACGGTTTTAAGTGATGCGTCCTTGGAAAGCATTCTTGCTATGTTCACCAAGAAAGTCGATACGAAAACTATATCAACAAACCGGAATGTCTTATGGGAGTGTTTGCAGAGCCACAAAGAAGTTGAAACTTTGTAAGACATTCATGTTGTGCATGAGCTTTGAGAACCTGATAGGAGAAAAGAGAACATTACTGGTTTTTGCGGTTTATTGCACCAGTGTTTGGATGTTGGGTTACATTTTCAATTGCAATGATGCATGGTTTCACCTGAGTGGCTACATAAACAGCGAGAACAACTGATACCAGAGTTCAGAAAATCCTCACAGTTTCCACGAAACTGTTTCATTCACAGAAGGTTGTAATTTGGTGTGTGATTTCATGGAAAAGAATTGTAGGCTCATTCTTTTTCACAGAAACAATAACAGCTAAATGTTACCAGGACATCATCTTCCAATTCGTAACACTGTTAAAGGCTGATAAATGAGACTGCTGACTTAAGTCAGCAATCTCATTCATCAGCCACACACATAAAATAGCAAGACCCAGCCACACATAGAGAGACGGTGCAGTGGTGCACACAGCGAATAGCACAATGATAATGTTGTGCGAGTTCTTTGGGGAATCACTTCTTGTGAACTGTGACCCCCTAGAATGCAAGATTTAACTCCCCCTAACTTTTTTCCCTGGGGACATCTGAAGGATAATGAAGTCTACATGAACAGCCTTTACACAATCGATCAACCCAAGCATAAAGATTTTTTAAGAATATTAATTATTAGGTTGTGTATCTTTTGGGTCACTCTGTGTAAATAAAAGTCAATTCATAAACTAATTGATGGAGTCATTTGAATTTAAATTTATAAATATAATTCTCTGGTCATAATGTGATATTTTTATTTTGAGTACTGTTAACATCTCATTATTTATACATTATTTCTATATTCTTGAATATTTCTACATTAGAAAAATAATCTAGAAACATTAATATATTTTATATTATATATTGTATGTATTATTTATGCGTATAATTTTCCTTTTCTAATTTTAATATTTTTGAAGAAACATTAATTGAATAATCAACTTGTTTTACCAATAAGTTTTTTTATCAGTACTCTGTATTTTATTTTTTATATTTCACTTAGATTACATTTATTAGTATCTTCTTACTAGCTTTTGGGAAAACTTTATTATGTTTTTTTTTTTAGGCGACCTGTAAATCATATTATAAGAGTTGGTTTTATTTGACAATAAATGACCAATTTTTTATGAACAGTTATGTTGTTGCTAGCAGATTTGCAGTAACCTACTAATGATTGTGTTTTAAATAAACAAATAAAGAAGATATGGACAGTTGAGATGATGAACAAATAATAAAAATAATGTTAAATTGCACATGCAAATAATGTCCAGAACAATATTATACAAGCAAATTTAAATTATGAAAGTGATACAGCATTAAATAATTTACAAACGGGATAGCTATTTGTTTAATTTATCGAGAACAGCAGGCAGTTTGTTAGCTTACAACAGACTTTACTGATGCTCTTTCATAGAGTGGAGGGAAGAGGTCCCTACTCTAAATCTAAAATGGCAACTTGGACCTTTGCCCAGAATCTGCCCTAACTAGGGATTCAGAGAAACACATTTTTAATTACAGGCTATCTCGAGCCACACTAGTTTCAGAAAATGCTTTTGGAAATTTGGTACAGAAATTTAGAATATTTTTCAGATGCATAAAAGCATTACCTCAGAACATGGACTAAATAATACTGGCAACCTGCATCATGTATAATTATATTAAAGACAACATTTTAATAACTGTCCCAGTTTAATTTTAAATAGTCCCATTCAAAATGCATTGCAGAATACTTGGCATTATTTGATATGACGATGCCTGTCAGTGATGGGATAATGACGTTCCAGTTAATGTGAATCAACCTTTATTGATTAAATTAATAAAAAAATATGTTCAAGTATTATTTTACAACATTTAGAGAATGTTCAATTTTCAGTTATTTATCTTGAATATTAAATAATTTGTAGTATTTTGCTTTTCATAGTAATACTGAGTACATATCAAAAATATGTTTTTAAGAACTCAAATTGTAAGAATTGAATGTAATTCCTTCATTATTGTATATTGTTTTATTATTTTTTGTACAATTTCAAAAACACAGTTTATTATTTTTATAAGCTTATATCATTATTTCAAAGCTAAAGAATACTGCTGTCATAAAATTCTATAACTCCTCCAATATATACAATACAATTATTCTTTTGATAGACGTGCACGTTTATTTATATAAGATTGATGAAATTTTTTTTGTTGATATTTTAACATCTGGCTTGCTTTAAATTAAGGCCTTTTGAACCCAAACTTTGTATATACTCAGAATGTACACGCTAGAAGTCTTTATATTACAGAAAAGTAAAAAGGCAAATTTGCTTTTTATATTTAATAATTTTAGAACTGGGAGCAACTAATATAAAAAATAAAATATTAACACAATATGCATTTATTACAATTTATTATTCAACACAAGAATTGTAAGGCAATACAAACACTTTGTTTAATTTCATTTATTATAATTTTTATGTTATTGCTTTCAGATGATGGGAATGTAATTTTGTAACAATGACAAAATAATAAAGTTATTTATGTTTAATTACTAATATGTTTGATTCAAAAAAACAATTTTAACTTACTGAAACACATTTCCTTCTTATAAATTTATCATCTAAATACAATTAAAAATAATACAAAAATATATTTAAACAAAAATATAACAGATTACAGGGTAAAGAGAATAAATAAAAAATTTATAACATACTAAAACACAATTTAAGAAAAAAATCTGATCATAATTTTATTATAAAACTTTTTTTAAGTATCTTCTTTTTTATAATACAAAAATGAATTACCTATGACTATGTAGTCATTTACATCTCGTTAAAGGATGTTCAGGGAAAGTGTAGGATCACACTAGAATCCATTACATTATGAAACTAAAACAAAAAGAAAACAAATAAATTTAATACATATTTTAAAAAGAAATTAAAAAAAAAATTAATCCCACAACCAAATTAATACCCACATTGCGATGGAATAAATAGATGCAGTGGGAGTCTTGATATTTTCATCTAGACATTTTTCAAAAGTCAAAGATTGAAAGAGAAATTTTTTATCTAATATTTTAAATTATTTTCTTTTCTCAAAACCTACAATCAGTTTTATATTACTTTCAATTTAAAAATAAGTAACAAACATCACAGAAATCCTTACTTAACACAGCATAACTTATTTATATTAATTTTTTTTAATATATTGCGTGTAAAGTGATTACTTTCTATAAGCATTTTCCAGCATCCAATATAATCAAACCAGAATAATTTAGTTATCAACAAAACAAAACAATAAAATTCCTACCTACCAAGCATACAAAATAGATTGTTAGCAGGTACAATTCAATTTTTTTTTTTTTTTTTTTTTTAGTAACTGAATCAATATTTATAGATTAGAAAAACTGTCAAACTCCTTTTGACTATTCACTAGGTACTTAATGACAATTTAGTAAATAACTAACTGCCCCATACATTTATTGAATAAAATAGGTATAAATTATTTACAAAACTCAAGACAACATACAATCTCACAGCTAAAAATAAAATGTTATAGTTCTGCAACAAATATTGCAATGTTATTCCAACAATTTCTTGAATACTTTTTGTTTTTTCTTCAAAAAAGAAAAGGAACTCAACCGCATAATAGATAAATAAAAATAAATTATGTGGAAGCAAATAATATACATTTTTAGTTTTAATCTGAATATGTAGTTAATTCTAGTGATTTAGTTTTATTAAGAATGAAATGGATAGCAAAATTTATTAAGGAAAAGATAGATTAATCATGATAAAATTTCTAATATACTTAACCAGAATATTAACTGACCGGTTGTGGTAATAATTTTATTTCACATTCAAGTCAAAACACAATTACTTGTTTTCCTAATGGTTTGCATACCCCTATTTAAAGGAATATCCATATTAAACAGAACTAACAGAAAATAAAACTTCTTTAGAGACAGCGACTTAACAGATAAAATCTAGCAATAATTTATAAATAAAAATAACTTTGTCACCATAGGACATAATTTAAAAATACCAGACTCCACTGCATTGTATGTAAATATATAATAAACTAAATCAGTAATCGATAAAGCATGCGGTAAATGCAGAATTTAATGAAAGCTGAGCTGAAAAACATACAGTAATTTCCAAAATTTTATGTATCTATTACTTCCAGTCAATCCTAAAATTAATTCTATTATAATTTATTGTGCATCAAATATAGGACTTTAAAAGTAGTAACACATATGTAAACTGAGAAATAAAACTATGAATTGGGTAAAACAGACTACAATAATGAAACAAATTTTATGATAAAATGTGTCTGGTTAATAAGTAGACATGTATTACTTACGTACTGCAAGAAAAAAAAATTCAATACCCAGATGATAGTGCCAGTAACATAACACACATGAATAATATAACAATAAAATATGGGCTAAACAGTTTTATTTCTAAAGGTAGAGTCATTAAATTATATTTATTTAAAGATTACTGTCAGATATGATCCGATTTTACAAATGAACTGAATTATGAATGTTATTTACAAAAATACTCAGTCTTATACTTACAAATTTCTATGCACAAATCTATCAAGTTAAATTATTTATTTACATTTAACAATTCCTGATTACAAGCAAAGCAGGAAAATATTAATTAAAAACAAAAATGAATTATTAAAGAGTACTGAATTTTGTTATAAATAATAATATAAAATAGTATTTTACTACTTTTGTACAAAACTTAAATAGAAAAAAAATAGGGGTCTACATACATGTAAAGAAATAACAGGTGTAAATATATATACAAATGGTTAACATAAAATTTTCTTCTTTTTTAACACAAAATAGATTGCTTTTCAAACTTATAGAGAAAACTGTATAAAATAACAAGAGATTTTTCAGTTTTCTGTAGTTACCATCTAAAATATTTTAGCTTGATTAATTTTTCTGCCTTGTTTATCATAACCGGTTCGACTTAAATACTTCATAACTAAAGCCTTAGTATCAGGATCGCTTGGATCTAATTTAGTCCACGAATAAGATTCATAGTCAACCTGCCAATCAGGGCAAAGTAGAAATATCAACTCTTGACCGCGCCAAAACCAGACACCAGAGATCGAACTATTATTTGATTCACCGAAAAGACATACTGATGCGAATGCAAATTTATTTAGATTATCTAGCCTTTGGAACATTCCGGTTATCAAATTGCAACTCATAAATATTTGCTGCAGTTCTTCTGGATATTTATACTCGCTAAACCAAAATGACCATTCCTCTGTATTTATTCTCTCCCAAAGACATGGAATTGTCTTTGACGGATCTTCATTTAAGTAAAATTTTTTAAACTTATCGAGATCAAATGAACTTTTAACGCTTAAAAGTTTTGTATAAACATTGTTATACGCCAAATCAAGATCTTCATAATTTAATTTACCATACAAAGGTTCATTTTCTACTATATTTTTTACTTCAGGATGATTTAGTATAGTAACAAACCACCGGTTAGCATTTCGATATTTCTGTCTTGCAGGCAAATCCAAAACGTACTTGTATAAAGGTAATAAAGCAGAAAAAACAACAATATCAGCTAACGACAGCCTGTCACGTACTAAATATGTTCTATGTAAGAGAATACTGTTTAGATACCTTAAGACTTTGAATATTTCATTTTTAGAAATGCAATTTGAATCGGTTGTGTTTTTGATACCAATGATAGGATATACACAACCTGCTACATACGGTTGAACATGGTTATCGACATAGCTCAACCACTGTCTGATAAAAGTTTCAGTTAAAACACATTCATTACCTTTCATGTCTGAATTCGACAAGTACCACATAATAGCATTACTTTCAAACAACTGTAATCCTGAAATATCACTGAATAAAATACTTGACCCATCATAATAATTTATACTTAAACCGGACAGTTTTGCAGCTATTTTTACTTTTAAAATCAATAAGCTGTTTTTAGGACATTGTAATTTGGCTTCAGTATTACCTGTAGGTTCACCACTTCCTGAAATACCTAATTTTTCATTGGCGAATTCAGTTGCCTTTTCTATCGCATCTTTTAAACACGATATATTTGTTCCAGATCCCTGAGCAAACTCAGCTTTTCCTCCACCTCTTCCTTCCATTAAACTGTTAACAGACTGAACCCACTCGTTCGCCTTTAATCCTTTATTAACTGCATTCTGTGAAAATAAATGAAGCATTAGAATACAGTACTTATAAAATAATTACATTTAATAAAATATTCTACATATACCGTGATAACAAATCTCTAACATGACATAGTAATTTAACTACACAGCACGCACTTCAGAATAATATTTTGAACTACTGCAGTGGAATATGACGAACATTTTCAGTAGAAAGAATACCTGCAATGTACCATACACATATATTCTAATCCTGCCAGTTATTTGATAAGTTTAGCTTATAATATATGAGGTCTATTCAGAAAATAACCAAACATTTTTAATTATGTACCAACGGAGATATTTAGTGACATACGGATGGCAGCACTGTGTTCCACATAACCTCCTCTATAACCACATGTTCTTGGATTGTTGATGTCTCGTTTAGTTTTCATATTATTGTTATTTGAGTGCAAGATGTTTAAGTGTTAATTTTTGTAACGTACAATTTCTTGATGATTGAACTTCTGTTTCAATGTTATAGCTGTATACCCAGCTTACATCTCCTGTTATGATTCTTTGCATGAATCTTTCTTCATCATCATCGGCTTGTTCAAGAAGTTGCTGACAAATGTCCACTTAATGTTCTTTCTGCTGTTCAGTCATCAAACGAGGAACAAACTTTGCTGTAACTCAATGCATGTTTAATTTTTCAGTCAAAATGTCATGGCCTGATCCAACTGAGATACTAATCTCTTCTGCAAGTTCTCTAACAGTCAATCAGTGATTTGCATGCACCAGATTGTTGATTTTCTGAACACAGGTGTCATCAGTTGAAGTTGAAGGCCTTCACAGTCAAGGGTCATCTTCAACTAACTGACAACCACTTTTAAATCTTGAAAACCATTCATAACATTGTGTAGAACCCAGAGCATCATCTCCGTAAAGTTGAAACATTTCTGTGAGTTTTCCACAGTTTCACACAAAATTTTACGAGTGATATCTCTAAAATAAATACTGCAGGGAAATTTTTCTCCTTAGGTTGGCGAACCTGTGTCGTTCAAGGCCATGCTATTAATGTACATACTACATTGTTGCCTGTAAGGTGTAGTATCTTCGATTACGTGCAAGTTATTACATTATAAAACGAATAGGAAAATCGATGTTGCCGCCAACTGTGAAATTTGTGGAGTCATAAGTTTTTTAAACCATCAAAACGTTAAGCCAGGTGAAATTAATAGGCAGTTGATTGCTGTGTATGGTGATAATGTAATGAATGAAAGAAAGTCCGAAATGGTGAGAAAGGTTTAGAAATAACAGAATTAATGTGCATAATGAAGAACGATCAGGGAGGCCCTCGATAATCACCGAGGACTTGTTAAAATGCGTCAATGATGAAATCAGAAAAGATCGTCACTCAACGATTTCCAACCTGGCCCTTCTTTTTCCTGATATTTCAAGAGCTGTTATCGGTCACATTGTTCAAGACCATTTAGGCTTCAGAAAGGTTTGTACATGTTGGGTGCCACACATCTAAAAGGAATGTCACAAAAACATCCAAATGAGATCTGCTTCGGAATTTTTGATGCGCTACACAGAAAAAGGTGATGTTCCTTAATTCAATTGTTACTGGCAATGAAACATGGATTTTGTATTATGAGACACACACCAGAGAGAAAATGGCAGTCAAGTGAATGGCGTCATCCTCAATGACCAACCAGACCAATACAGGTCAAGCTGCAGCCATTTGGATGCAAATTGATGGCCAAAGTCTTTTGGGGTCGGTTTGGCATACTGCTGATTGATTTCATGCCACATAGGAAGACTATAAATGCAGAAGCCTACTGTGGAATTCTATGTAAGTTATGGCGTGCCATTCAAAGTTGGCAACATGGGCGACTGACCGATAGCGTCATCCTGCTGCATGATAATGCATGTCCACATGTTACGAATATAACACGTGATTTAATGAGAACACTCAGATGAGAAATTTATGATCACCCACCATATAGTCCAAACTTAGCTCCTTCTGATTACCATTTGTTTGGGAAATAAAAGAATTTTTTAGTGGCAAGCAATTAACGGTGACAAACTTAAAAATGCTGTTAATCAGCGGCTAAATGGACTGGCGGCAGAAGAATATGAAGAAGGTATATTGAAGCTGGTGTATACCTACGATAAATGGCTTAATTCATGTGGCAATTACATATAGAAGTTATATAACGTATGTAGTTTCAGAGAAATAAAAAATATTTATACAGTTTTCAGAATAAATTTTTTTACAATGAAACAGTCTTTACTTTAGAGATAACCTCTATGTTGTACATTGTGTCATTGCTCCAGAGAATCACGCATTACAAAACTAACACTTAAACACACTGTACTCAAATAACAATAACATGAAAACTAAACAATATAACAATTCAAGAACATGTGGTTACAGAGGAGATAATGCAGAACACAATGCTACCAACCGCACATCACTAAATATCTCCATTGACATGTAATTAATAATGTTTGGTTATATTCTGAATAGACCTTGTAGATTCATTCATACTGCATAGACAGTACATCATTTTTAGTACATATATCCAATTTTTTATAATACATGATTCAGTAAATGTTTTTTTTTTTTTTTTTTAATTTCATTCTGCTAAAGACTGGTAACTTTCATATATTTTAAAAAATAAATGAAAAAAATTTAAAAAAAATTAATCAGTACTATAATGAAGTTTTTTTTTTACTAAAATACAGTCTTTTCAGAATATTTTATTCTAAAAACTGACACAAATAATTAATAAAATAACTTTCTGAAACTTCAGGATCAAAAGAAATTTTTGAATGTAAATTATACTTCTATACATTAAAAAAAACAAACTGCAGGTTTTATATAGTATTATATTTCTCCTTAGAAAAAGTCTGCATGATATGATTTTCCTCAAGAATTCTACAGTAGAAATGGAAAAATAAATCTAATTAGAAATTTTTCTAACTCTCACCTTTGGAACATTACACAGACAGCAAATTTTCTTAAGTGATAAATCAACAGAAAAGAACATTACAGCAGTAGGCGGTGATACCGATCTAACATGTTTAACAGCAGAATCAAGAGCCTAAAAAACAAGCATATGTACATTTGAATTACATAAATCATACAGTACGTGAACTCTATAACTAATTATAGCTGTAGAAACAGCAGGCAATAAAATTGTAAGGCAATAGTAACATATAATTAGACTATTGCAAATTAATAATTATCAATAAATAGTATTTGTGCTACAAAAAAGTTATTTTACTTTTATAATAAAAAAGTTACAATAATACTGATGACAATGTTAGAATTGCTTCAAAATATTTCACAGAAGCTGACTTGAGCTGCCAGAAACCAATTTTTCTATTTGAGCTGTGGATTTTCAATTTTAAGAGCGCATACAAAATTGCCACTCCAACAAGCCCCAAAAGAAAAAATAAAACCCACCAACCAACACTAGATAAAGAAGGAATTACTACTGTCAGTTTCAAAAATATGTACTAAGTTTAAGGACAAAATTATGAAGAGTTTTCCAGACTACTATACAAAAATACCTGAATACTATATAAAAATATATAGATAATTTCAACTCCTCAAAGCAGACACCCGTCTTAAGATGTACAGGTAACTTTCTATAGTGGAAAAGCATGCATGCTTTAAACAAAACCAACTGCCAGATGTAAGATGTAACCTTCAGCAGTTGTGAGTTTTCTTCAGTTATGAACTATTATAAAAAGATTTTCTCATAAATCATTCTTAGACATCAGCAAACACTTGTACAACCTCATATCACATATATATTTTTCTACAAGATACATAAATAATAAATATAGTTTACTTTACTTTCTTTTTTTTATAAATTATATATATATAGCTATTTTAATTTAAATTTAAGAAAAACATTCATCGTTGTGAAATTATTCTTAAACACAATTATTTCTGTATAATTTACAATTAGATTTTTAACGCTGTTATTTTAAATTGATTTTAAAACAATAACTGATATCAATCACGTTTTAGTTTATTTTTCAGAAAAGCATTTGAAAAAACCTTCTGATGCAGATGTCTGGTATAATTTTTTTTGAAGATAAATTTTTACATTCAAACCTATAGAAGCAAATTCCTCTTACACCGTACAAACTGATTTTTTTCTGTATAAATGTACTGTCTGTTTTGTGAATATAGTTGTTAATATTAACTAAACCAATGATAAAGTAAATTAAGCACATTATTATGATTAGATGGTTTGATGCAAATATATGAGTGTTTGTAGCTCTGAACTAATGTTTGGCACCACCTGTAATATAGACAGAAATAAACAGAAAAGGACTCATTTTAAAACTACAAGAATGCATTTAATGTGAAAAAAGCTCTTTTGTAACCTACCATATAATGGAATGATTTTTTATTTAACCAAATTACTAATATGATGTAAAATTTTTCTGGTAACATAACACTATAGCTCAAAATATACATACACTTTAACAGAAGTCAATATCTAAAAACTTTTCAAAGGTTTAATCTGTTTTAAACAATAACAGCCAATTCTTTTCAGTCATTTATAGATAAAATATATTTTTGGAGTTAGAATGAAAAAGGTCTATTTTTCACGCATCAACAGTTAAGTGCCTTTTAAAATAAAGATGCAGTAAAAAAAATTGTGTACTTGTATACAACAACAAAAGGGCCAAGTAAAATAAAGAAGCATGCATGTTTCCTGGATCTCGATGGTAGCAGGTACAGTATGTATAGCAGGTATGGTAGTAGATAAGTTATTTAATATACACTTCGCTAATTTAAAAATAAAGATACAAAATAAAAATGTCACACAAAACATTTGAATTTTTCTTACAAATTTATGTGAAATAGATAATTTTAAAGCTAAAACTTCCTTATTATACATCTCCAAAAATATACAACTATCTAAAATGAAATTGCTACAGATCAGGGTAGATTATCATCTTGATAAGGACTGAACCATCTGTAGGTAAACTACACTAACCTTTAAAATAAATTTGCTACTATAATAGACAAAATAAGTCCGAAAAAGATACATGCAGTTTCTTTAGTCAAATTATTTGTTATGTGGCAATAATTTATTCTTAAAAAAAATGGGTGTTATTTTTTTAAAACACCTTGTATTAACCACACATAGTTAAGACTTTGTGCAGGTAATATGAGGTGTGTTTAAAAAATAAGAACTAATTAAATTCAGCTTGTTAGATCTTTTCGATTGAGTTTGTCTTTTTTCCACGTGATGGCAGCATTGTCTATAATGAATATCAATTCAGTCGTATTAGACCTGTAGTTGAAATTTGGCAGCAGAGTTTTTTTACAAAGCATTTTATTATAGATGATAATTTATTTTCTTTGAAAATGACAGAACAAATGATTTTCATTAAATTTTGTGTTCGATACAGTTCAGTAAACTTTATCCCATTCTATAATTTTAGTCTAATCTTTACCATCCAAGTCTTATAGAAGACTTTTGGTGACGATGTTACATCGACACCAAGGGTTATGAGCGGTACAAAAGGTTTCAAGAAGACTATAAAGATGTTAAAAGGGTTGGACATCCTAGTAAATCAACAAAATAAAGAACACTGAGATCAATAATCATCAAATCACTATAAGAGAAGTTGCAGAAGAGTTGGGAATCTCTTATGGCTCATGTGAAGAAATTATGAGTGACATTTTGGGTATGAAATAAGTTAGCAGAAAAAATCTGTTCGGAGATTTTGAATTTTCAGTAGAAGCAACACTGTAGAATAATTGTTGGCTGACATCAGTTATAATTCAAAATTAATCAAATGTGTCATTACAGGTGATGAAATGCGAATGTACGGTTACAACATTGAAATGAAGGTTCAATCTCCCCAATGGGATCATTTATGGATTCTTCCTGAAGAATCCATAAATGAAAAGCTTGCAAGTTCCATAAATGCTAAGGTTCTCCTCACTGTTTTTTATTTGATTACAATGGTGTTGTCCATTATCCTTCTTACCACAAGGTTGTACGGTCAATAAACTATATTATTGTTAGTTTTTAACACCATTTATGTGAGACAATCCAAAGAGAATGATCCAAGTGGTGGGAAAAATATTTCTTGGATTTTTCACCACAATAATGCTCCAGCTCATTCTTCACTATTATTTAGAAAAGAAAAAAACATACTGATGCTACCAGCCTACATATTCTCTAGTAGTGGCACCCTACCTTGTTCCTACCGATTAAGAGAAAATTATGGACAATGATTTGTGATGATAGATGAAATAAAGAAAAAAATTGCGAAGTGAACTTATAGCTATACCAAAAATGTTTTTCCAGAGATATTTTTAAGGATTTGAAGAAATGCTGACATACAGTGTCGCACCTCTGGCAGACTACTTTCAAGAGAACAATATTAATATAAAAGAATGTAAATTCTTTTAGATAAAAATTAAAATTCTCTTTATTTTTTTATCATACCTTATCTGTCTTAATAGAATGAACTGTAAGAAAAGTACATAAAAAAGAGTTCCTGTAATAAGCAACATCGACACGTATTGTAACTGGATGTATTGTATTTTACTGGATGTTCAGTACGGGAATCTACTTTTCCAGAACATGCAAGAAGGCAGTTAAGTTATTCAGTTTCACTATAAAAAGTTTGTTAAAAAAGCTTGTTTCAATGAAAAATCATAAACAAACCAATACAGATAAAAAATTATACTTTTATTTTATTGTCATTCTAATAAAAACCCATTTCACTTCCTCTTGCACATTTTTATTCCTTTCACTGGAAAGATAGTGCACTATAACTTGATGAAAGGGATACACCAATTTGTCGTCACACTTATACAGCACCTAAAGAACATCAGACGCTAATCAAAGTTGCTTTCTCTGAGAGTAATGACATTAATTACACAAGTATCTGAATAAAAGATAAGGCTATTCAGCACTACCCGTAGTATGCTATTCATCATCTGCATGCTGATATAAAACCATACATTTAGCTCAATGAAATAGGTAATGAGAATTTCCTTTACAGCTCATTATCCTTAGCATGCCTGCCAAAAAGTGATTGTTGTCTTTGTAATGTCTTTCAGTTTCTGCAACAACTTGTTGCTGTTGCTCAATCCTGTTCAAGTTTTTTGGTAATGGCACCCAATAACATATGCACATAAATCATATGGATATGATTTAAATATAAATACATTAGTAAATGATATCATAATTTTCATTACATTCTCAAATATACAGTACATTAAATGCACAGCAAAGATTTTATTTAGAATCTAATAAATACCAGATAATCTCTAAATGGCTTCATAAATTTTTTGTTTATATAAACATTAAAAAATCATCTGTAAAACAAAAACATTAAAACCAATATTCACACCTGTAATTCAATAAGAAGTTTAGAATTTAAGTAAAAATTAACAAATAAAACCATAAGTATATTTATAAAAGAAAATTAATAAGTACCCTAATATTCGAATCGGCTTTAAGTTCAGCAACAAGAACTGGCGCATTCTTTTTTTCAGCTGTTAAGGCTCTAGCTTCATCCACTACAGAATGGGCTTGGGCAGCTTTTGCTAAACGGTCTTTATCATCTAACTGCTTCTTTAAGTTTCTCAAGTTATTTCTTAGTTCATCCTGCAAACAGTATTAATATTCTATTTTAAATTATAAAATCATTCAACAATTAATAACACTAAAATACTCAAATCCAAAGTAAATGATTAAAATTTACACTAAGACCACTTCTAAGATACTGTTATTAAATGATTGTTTGTAGAGAGCTTTATAACAATAATCGTTTATTTTTTTTATTTAATTACTGGAATTTAGACCAAAGCTTCCTGTTTAAATCATCCCGTCATAAATAATGAACATACTAAACATTATTTATTTCAAAGCAACAACAGGCTTATGTCAGATTACAGTCACTAATGCGCTACACAATAATAAGAAAAGTAACTATGCAAATAAACAAAATATATCATAAATTGAAGTGAATATAAGGGCAAAAGACAACACATTATTTTGGCCTCACCATCACAAATACAACAAATATGAACTTTCATTATATACAGAACCAGCAATGACAGACACTATAATTTTCACATAACGCTGAACCACCCAATCTTGATAACTGTCTACTTTCAATTGCATGACAAATTAATGAGCATCATCACTTAAAGATCTCAGTAATATAAAATAACTAAAACAAAGTTAAGTAAAGTAAAATAACGCACGCGCGTTATTTTACTTTATGCAACTTATAGCTGTGTAAACCTTTGTGCCGTTTCCAGTCGTGTTACGAACAGAATGTATTTAACCACAGAACAAGTTTTCAATCTTGAACAATATTTTGCTACGGAATCATATGCGAGTGTAAAAGTCATTTCAAATTAGATTTGTTAGGTGTTCCTCTGCCAGAAAAAATGTCAATTTCTAGGCTACCAAACTGATTTCGAGAGACAGGTAGTGTTTGCGACAGAAAACGTAGTGGTCGACCGACTCGCTTGACAGATGATGTTTTAGAGAATGTGAAAACAAGATTGCTCAATTCTCCACAGAAAAGTTTACGAAAACTTTCCACGCAAGTTGGTTTGTCATAGTAGAGTGTACAGAAAGCTGTCATGTTCTTCGAACAGACAGTAAATGGTGAAGTATACAGGAATACTGTGCAGCAATCTGTGTCCCTCCTGGAACCTCAAGAGCGGTATTGCTGGTTTCAGCAAGACGGCGCTACACGCCACACGTCTCGAGAAACCGTGCATTTTCTGAAAGAGTTCTTTGACGATTGAATAATAAGCAAGGGCTTATGGCCTCCAAGGTCCCCAGACCTCACTTCTCCTGACTGCTTTTTGTGGGGCTATATTAAGTCCGAGGCCTTCAAAAAAAATCCTCACACTATTGATGAACTTAGTCAATATTACAGACTTAATCACAAATATTTCCAATGCAACTCTTAAAAAGGGTTTGCTAATATGCTGAAAAGAGTCCATGCGTGTATAACCGCAAGGGGTGGGCATTTTGAGCATATTCTTTAACAATTATGTAAGTAATAGAGTTTTATTAAATCTCTTTTGTAAGTAACAAATACAGTTTTTTATTTCACCTAAATGTCCCTTTCTTAAATTACATTTAAAATTGGGTAACAGGACTAAAAAATCACTCTGTATTTTACATTGATTAACAGGATTCCGCTTCATTCAAAACAATGTACAACCAACATTAAAAAAATCCTTCATAATACAATGCCAAGATTCCCAAACGACCTAATAAATACAAATCATAAATCTATCGACGTTAACATCGTGATATTCTACACATACACAAAAAAAGGACCACTTCTTAACACTAAAATATGAATGCAAATGTACATTTTTATTAAAATAAATATAGCAACAGCAATAACACAAGCTGATGCTGGAAAGAAAACAACAGTAGCAATAACTGAAGGTAGCCATAAGAACAACAATTAGACACAAGATAACATTATGAAGTTTTGAATATTACATATTTAATAAATTTGGTTCAGTTTGTTGTTTAAAAATCAATTGTTTTAACTTCTTAATTAAATTTATATTCAATATCTAATAATTTTATTCAAGATTTAAGCGACTGATTTATAAACTGAATGTCAGATGATAATAAGTTATGTATGAAAAAAATTACAAATTTTAGATAATGATGAATGAAACATTAAGACAATATAATACAATGTTGTTTTTTTGTCTTCAGTCATTTGAATGGCTTGATGCAGCTCAACAAGATTTCCTACTTAGTGCCAGTCGTCTCATTTCAATATACTCCCTAAATTCTACATTCCTAATAATTTGTTTTACATATTCTAAAATATAAGATAATGTGTATTATTGTATATAATATAAACGTATAATAATAATATGCATACGTATATAATAGTAAACAATATACAATAATTCCAAAGTATACAATACGAAGTATAAGAATTTAAAGAATTGTTGTTATTCATCAAATAAAATTACAAAGAATCGATCAAGTAGTAAAATATCATGGACAAATAGATACATAAAATATGTCTGTTAGTATATCCAGTTTTTTGTACAAACTTATAAGCAATAAAACATGGATAATAAAAAACCCAACAAGAGTAGGAGAAGAATTTGTTTCATTTCTAAAAATAAATCAAACAAAATCTCAATCGTAATAAAATAAATATTACTTAACACCATTATCAACCAGTTAAAGAATTTATAGCTGTTAGATTTGTCATCGAATGAAATAAGAACACAAAATAAAATTCATACAAACAGAAAAAATTAATCTATGAGAGTCAAATATCAGTTTGAAATGAGAGGAAATTTTGATTTATGTACGAGCATAGTTCTTTACTCACTTGGTCTAACAAGTAACTTTCCCGCAAGTAATGACAATGCAAAATGAGTAAGCTTTTACACAAAACAAGCAAAAAAAAAATGTATGGCAAAATCGTGCTATAAGTCATAAACAATTGATATGCCTGTGTATCATATGTTTATATTAATCATAAGTTTAAACTCTATAGACAAAAAAAATTAAAACCCAATTTCCTTGGTTGAATTTATCATTTTATTACTAAGGCAAATACAGTTACCAAATTTAATAATGAAAAAATAGAACAGAAAATTGTAAAGAAAGACAAAGATCAAAGTGTTTCAGATGAATGAAAAGACATGCAAATAATACATAAAATAAAAAAAAGAAGTTAGGTCAAACAAATAATGTACCTTTTTACAGCATGAAATAAGCGCACGATTGATTTCTTCGGTCAATGTTATAATTTTTTTTGAAAGATCACTGCTCACAGAATTTTTTGTGTTTTCAACAATTTCATGAATTTCTTTTACTTCCCTTTCAAGTAACTCTGCTTTCTTCAATGCCTGGATTAAAATAATACACAAAATGAAAATTTTTATAAACAAAAAAAAAACCAGCAGTTTAAGTCAAACAGAGGTTTGTAACTTAAAGGATGAAACTGAAGAATATCAATTCAATTAATGATTTTGGGTACAGCCGCTTGGTTTTGTTAGTTAAGAAACATTTTTTAACATTAATTACTCATGATAATTTTATCTTATAACTTAAATAATAATTATTCTTACTTTGAATTCAGGGCAAAAAGTCCTGTACTCTGATCAATTTCTTCCATTTAATTATTAAGTTTATTTTTTTTTACTTTATTTTAAATTTTTTATCAATAAGAATCCACTTTGGGAGTACATAACAATAATAATCACATAAAAATACTTAATATTAATCCTTCATCCATAAATTATTCTAACAGTATATTCTGATGGTTAACATTTTCTAATAAGTTTTATAAAATGTCTATCATATTGTTTCATCAGTAAATACAGATAATTTCATATCATTTTTTATCTTATGGAAATTTTCATGTAACTTTTAGGCACTTTTTTCTGTTCATCTGTCTTGTGTAGCTCATGGTGAACCACAGACTAGGTTTACACCTGACAAAAATCCACTGTAGTCAGCAGAACCCACTTAAATGAAGGAGGAAATCACATGTTTCAAAAGGATGAGGGTGGTGGTAGGCTTTGATTCAGCTATGAGAGTCCAATAACTGACAATGAAGTCCTCCAAGACTACAGATTACATATATACTACATCCTTTATCAGAAATATATACTTTGCTTACTTAAATTATACCTAATATGAGGCTAACCTGGAAAGTAAGTTCAGTCTGATAATATGTCTTGCCCATCTCAACAGTTGCCACTTTGTGCATATGCAGCATCTGGAACTTTCTATATAATCCTCATATTTCAATTTGTTTCCCCTTAATTTGTTTTCAATTGTTTATAGATAAATATAAACTTTTTATATTTATCAATTTTAATTTTTAAGCATACTAAAAGTGAATTTCTTAATACTGACAAATTTTTTAAAAGCTGAGATTATATAATTTTAAACCATTTTTATTTTAGTTATTACTTAATTATAATTTTTACGATATTCAAAGATATTTCTTCAATATTTTTTTTAAATAATAATTTTTCAATATTTTATTTCCCAGTAATAACTATACAGTTGCTGCAGATATTACAGAGAGAAAGTATAGTGATCAATCAAAGTTTTGGATACGGGATTTTTCCAAACCTCATCATTTCATAATCACTTAACTGAAAAACACAAAAAAGCCCACAAAAAATTCCGCAAAGATTTATATAATTATCTAATTATAATATACTACTAGAAAAAAGGCGGGCCATCATGAAAATGTTTAATTACAAATGATTTTTTTAAATGTTTTTGCCAATTATAACTAAATAGCATTCAAGAGTTTAGCTTTCTAACAACAACAAAAACTTTTACAATGAAATATTGATAACAGGGAATTGGCTTGGGGATGCCATCTTCTTTGTTTAGTCTTGTGTGTGTTCATGTGAGGTTGTGTTAGCTGCTGGGCCAGCTTCTGCTCTTTACTCTGTTGCTATTGGCACAGAACAGACCACATGATGCACCAGGCAGCTTCCTGCAGCCAAAGCCACCCAGCTTCTCTCCTGCTCCCTGTGCCCTCTTAGTCTTTCTTTCCCACAGTCTGTTGTAGCATACTTTTAAATAATTCATTAATAAAAGAAATAAAGAATACACATATAAATTATAAATAAAAATAATCTACGCTTAGAAATTAAATAAAAAAAGTCTATAATTTTTAACAGGACTACTTCTAGCCTGTAAAATTTAACTGTTTCTTGTGTTGTGATTTTTTAACACATGAAGCGCTTCATTCAAAATAAAGAGCACAGGGAACGGGAAAGAGTAGGCTTCGCACAGTTGCCCGGCACACTACGTGGTCTGCTCTGCGCCAATAGCAGCTAAAATAAAAATGTGAGCACATACAACAAACCAAGGCACAATCCTTTTTTATTGGAATATATATATATATATTATAATTAGTTATAACTATATAATTATTTATATTATTATATGAGTATTTTGATAAATATTTTCAGATAGCTGAATGTTAAAACTTTAAATCTGGCTTAAATATTTCTCTACAAGGATAACTGATGACATTAAATTTTGAGCTTAGTCGAACAAGGGATGGGATATTTAAAACTATTTTAAAATTTCAATTTTTTGCAGGGTATTGTAGGAACTTAAATTTGGTACGTGATAGTACTGTACAAGCTGGTTACATTATTAAACATTTTAAGTCAATCAGACTTAGAGGGAGATTATAATTAATTGGTTTTTAGTTTTTATTATATATATATATTAAAAGCAGATTACTAAAAACTCAAACTTGAAAAAAATATTGGTTTACATAAGTTGTAACCTGTTAGATTTTGGACCCATCTGATAAAGAAGTAAAGCCAAATCCAAAATAATCGTTTTTTATTGCTTAACATTTTTAAACAAGCTTAGCAATTAATTAAGTCAAATTATTTCTATGCATGTGGCTTTAACTGTAATACGTTTTAGGTCTCTGCAGACAAGTGAATAAAGTGGTATCCAATTTCAAAATTTGTTGTTTTCTTCTAATATCTAAAATTGATCTGACTGATTTAAGTAATAATAATAATAAATATATTAATATTTTAAGCAATTCTTTGGTGGCTTTTTAAAATCAAAATTCATTAAGTGTTAATTGCTGCAGAATCATAAATGAGTATATAAGAAAAAAACAAACATGGTAGAGGCACTATTAAAAATTATAAAATGTTATTTAATTATTTTTATTTACGAACATTTATTTAATAAAAAAAAAAAATAATTTAAAATTGTATAAATATCAAATCAAGAAAAGTTTAATAAATAACAAAATAAAAACAACGATGACCTATCAGAATAAAAATCCCTGATGTGTTGTATTTCTCTTGGAAATAAAAAAATATATATACAACACTTTTAAATTACATAACTGTTAAGCAAATACTTTGGTTACCACAAACCTGTCAAAACAAATAAAAAACAATACATTATAATTGCAATTTCCTCCTAATAAAAGTGACATCAACAGTAGCTAATAGAAATTGTATTAAAAAGTAAGGTAAACTTTTTCCATATTTACCTTAGTTGCTTCCGGACCAGTAAGAGCAACTATCCTTCTGATTCCTTTAGCAATAGAATCTTCACTAGCGACAACAAAATCTCCAATGTGACCAGATCTATGAAGATGTCTGTAACAATTATTCCATAAATTATATTTTTAATACACAATCTTTTTTTTATCATTTTCTTACACAAAACTTTCTACATAATAGGGCTGAAGGCCAAATTAATTACGTTACTTTAATAACAGTTTTATATATTTCCATTCAAATTTAGCTGAAAAAAAGAGAAAAATGAACAATAAAGACAAAAATATAACTCACGTGCCACCACAAAACTCTACAGATGTCTTCAATCCAGCCGGACCAGACGGATCATTTTCTAATTCTTCAATAGGTACACCGATACAGACAACACGAACAGGGTCAGGATAGGTTTCGTCAAACATTGCTCTTAAACCATTTATTTTCTTAGCAACAGCAAGACTTGATTGTTTTGCATATACGGGTTCATTCTTTTTTATCATTTCTCGTGTAATTAATTCCAGTTCTTTAATCTGATCAGTAGTCATTGGGACCTAACACATTGAATAAATATTTTTAAAAATGAAATCATATAATTTCAAGCAAAAAATATATAATTTCTATTAAAAGAATTTGCTTAACAAATAATGAGTGATCATCGTTTTATACATATATTTTTTTTTCATATCGCCAAAGGGGGAGGTCAATCATCATTGCATTTTATTCAAGAGTTGTTCATCATAACAGGCAGAATTTTTTTCTCTAAAGATCACTAATTTCTAAAATGTTTAATGATCAGATGTAACTTTTTTTATTTCAGAACATGATCATTTTAAACTTTTTTTTTTTTTATAAATCATTTACAGAATTATTTAGAATATTAATTTAATCTGTAAAACAATGAACTGTAACCAAATCAACAAAAAACCAATCAATAAATAAGGAAGCTTACTTCTCAAACTGAATAAGTTATTTTATTTCTTAAACTATAAACAATCTCCAACAGAATCATTAAATTATTTTGATGGAATAACTAGGGTAGCACAAGAAGATACATGCACAATGCATGAAGTTAGAAAAAGACAATTTTTATAGATAAAACACTTCTGCATTATAAGTGTATTAATTATATTATAAGATAAGTTTATTCAAAATATTTTTTATAAGTGTTTCTATAATCATTAACCGCAAAATGTCAGCAGTAAGCAATCCAAAATGAAATTCACCCAGTGTATACTAACCTGGGTATAACTGAACTGTTATTAGAATCATAGATAACTTTATAAAAGTGCTTCAGTAGCTGATAATTATACTTACTTCACACCCTTCTACCATTTTTAAGCCTATTCTCCCTACGATGTTCCAGCTTTTGTAAAACCAACAAAATAGGTGGTTCCACAATCAGATATATAAGAGAAACAGATATTTGACTGTACTTTTTTTTTTCAAAATAACAAAGAAATATATAATTCAAATTGCAACTTAATTTGCTAAGCTGGGCATTTCATACATTAAAATGTTGGTGAAGTAAATAAGATGCTGGCAAGTGGATTTGGAGAAACCGTATTTAAGGGCCATTACAAAAATTGTTTGAATAGTTGGGAAACGGCAATACAAAAAGAGAATGTGTAGAGGCTTTTCACCATCCATAAAAGAATACTAAATATTCAGCAAAAACATTAGTTTTGACAGCAGACCCTTTCCAACCAACTGAGGGCTTAAAAGAGAGATGATATTGCTCTCCCTTTGCTTTTAGATGCTAAAGGAATGGATCAGATGCTATTCAATCATGAGAATACTCTCTACTTTCTGCAAATTACTATTTGTAGATGAACAAACAGTGATAGCAGACAATGAACTGGATAAAATGTTTAAGATCCAAAAACTGAAGTAGTATTTTGAAGGATGGGAACTGAAAATAACAGTGTTAAAACAGAGTACTTATCAATGGAAGGGTCTTCAATCATTTTTATTGAAGGAAAGACTAAGAGATGCCAAGTTAGTAGATACCAAGAAGTAGATGTCTTGAAACACTTACTGCAGAACAGGAAATTAGGCAGTAATATTCATTAGATAGTATCAATACTGTAGTATTATACTGTATTATACTGTAGTATATTAGATAGTAATCATACTCAGTATCAATACTGAGGATGTATCTGAATGATGACAGTTAAGTTAAACAATTAGCAACTGTTAATTCAATCAATTAGTAATCAGAGAATCTTAACATTAGGTCCAAATCTTTTACAATTTGTTTCTTACTTAGGAAAGCTTTTATATGATTATTTGATTTAACACTGACCAAGAATACACCAATTTCTAACAAGGCAAGAGAATGTTGGAGAGAATGCAATTTAAAACATTGCTAATGCACACAGTAGCACTTTTGACTACGTATTTTGGTTACCAAAGAAATGTCAGGAACATTTTCATCTGGAAGAACGTAGTCTCAAATCCTAGTAGGCTAAGTAAGTTCCATTAAATTATCCCAAACATAAGAATGAAATACCACTTAAAAAATAGACAGTAAATGTCCAGTAAAACACAATAATCTATACCCGAGTATCACCATTTCTGTCAATCCTTAAAATTATAAATTTCATAAATTCCATGAACATTCAATAATAAATTGTTGTATAATTTTCAATAAGCTTAGCACCACAAATATTAAATTTTATCTATCACACAGAGAAATAATAAAGAATAAATACTGTAACTATAAGTCTTTAGAAATTACATAGTATATTATAACAAAATAGTAAAAAATTAATAATACAGAGTCAAATAAGTTTGGTTAGAATTCATTAAATGTTTTATTAAGAATAAAATATTTAACGTCTTTAAACAGTAAACTGTTTATTAGAGATGATAAGGAAAATTAAAACTCATATAGTTAATGAATATGAGCATAGAAATAAAATTTAGGGAACGTTATAGTACAATGCCTGGAAAAAAGTAGTTAATAAGCAAAAATATTTAATTTTTTCTATTAACCCTTTCGGCCTCAAGCCTATTTTGTAAGTACTAGTTAAAAGCCCCAAGCACGTGTTTCAGAAAAAGTAGATGTTTGGTAGAAATGCCACAGAAATAACAATATACACGATAAAATTATGAAAAAAATTGTAATTATTCAATAAACTATGTAGATTGTGGTGCTGCAATCCAAAATTGTGTTACACCCTTGATTAATTATTTAAAAAATAAAATTAAACTTTTTTTCATTAAAAAAAAAAAAAATACTGAATTTGTTCTTTATTTGAAAACAATCCTTGCTATTTATATCTAATTTATCACTGTTTCTAAAAAGTAATCTTATTTCTGAACAAAATAAAAAAAATTTCACTTAAAAATTCATATTATTTACAGAGTTATTGAAATTTTTGTGGTAACATTTATGCTTTGATATTTCAAAATAATTCTAAAATGGTGCGCCGAAAACAGTTTACCAAACCAAGGGGTTGCCTGTGATGATACTTTACTCCAGTAACTCTAATCTTTCTAATTATCCCCATATTCAGTATGCAAGCTATAAAACCTTTCATTTCAGAAATGGTAATATTTTTCCATTTTCAGTATGGTTCAGACAGCCTATTTCTATTTGCATTTAAATATTGATTGGCTGATCTATTGGTTTCTTTCACCATCAGTTCAAATAAATTAAGTGTAAATAATAAATAAAAATAAATTATAGGTGTGGAACCTGGATTAGGCATATGTTTTGGGCCGGAAAGTTCCAAAAATTGATGTGGAAGAAGGACATTATCTTCCGGTTCAATGATGTTTCTGTATGCTTCATCTTCTTCTGAATCCCCATCACTATCACTTGTGATTAATTCATCATCTTCTTCAGCCCTACTGTCACTAGATAATTCGAAATCGCTATCAGTACCATCAACAAAAAAGTTATTAATTTCTGCATTGGTAATACGTCTACAACGCCCGGACATTGTAGAAAAAAAAACACCGAACTAACGAATAAATCTGAAATTTTACGGATCACGGTAACTAAAACTACAACTAACACTATAATTGAAACTCTAATTTCATAAAATAATATTATAATACCTATAAAAAATTCCTTATAAATGCGTGGAGTAATCAAAACATAACCATAATTGCACGGAACAAACTTCTGTTTACATCAGAGATTATCGGAATTTTGAAATCGATATCTACGAATTGTAAGCTTTAAGAAAAGATACTATATGAGCAATCTAGCAGTAACGTAAAGAAATATATGAACATATAAACTACATACCGATATATCGTACGGGTGAGACTTTTAGCACAAGCATTCATGTACGATATATCATTATCATGAGGCTCTAAGGATTAAATAAAACAAAATAGATTCTTAGTGAAGTAACTGCCATTACTGTAAGAATACAATGGAGTGAATTAAACAACATCTAACTGTTAATATATTTTCTTTTCAGTTTATTCATGCAATGTTGTGAAATAGTACTAATTTAATTTTTCTTGTATTCACAAAACTGATAACAACATAATACTTTTTTGGTTGTAGAAAAAATACATTTCACACCTCATCTAGTGGGTAAAACAGAATATGTGGTAAAAGTTTATTTATATAGTTCTTGAATAATCTCAAAGAACTATATTTAAATAAGACGTTATATTGATAACCAATTTAAAAAAGCAACTGGAATATTAGTCATTCTGAAAAAAATATGCATCTATCTTTAATTATAAAATTAAATTTTACCTTTGAAGCAAAATCAAATCTAAGTCTATCTGGAGCAACTAGTGACCCACGCTGATCAGATTCAGGACCCATAACGCAGCGTAAAGTATGATTAAGGGCATGAGTACCAGTATGGTTGCTCATTACTAGTCGTCTACGCTCTTCATCAATCTGCAAATTCACTTCATCATCTACCCTTAATGTGCCTTCTACACAACCAATATGTAATACATAGCCACCTCTAACTTGAACATTTTTAACTTTAACTTCTACAGACTGCAAAACACAATGATAAATATATATATATATATATATATAATTAATTACAGAATTATAACATTTAATAAAAAGTAATTTAACAGCACTACATACGTACCATTTCAATTAACCAGAATGTGTTATGGAAACGTGAACTTCAAAATACTCTCTTGAAAGAAATTCAAGAGATTACTAAATTAATTTGTGATGAGAAAACCATAATGCATATATTGTTTAGAATAGCCCTTAGTTATAGAGCTGAAACAACATTCTAATCCTGAGTTTATCATCTTGAATCTGTCTCAAGCTGACTGAAATTTTTTATTTAAGTAATGAGTGCAAAGTCAATCTAATAGTATTGAATATTAAAGTCAGTATAGCAGAACATAAAAAGTGTATTTTTTAAGGAAACCAAGCTCTACTTGTAAGAGACTTCATTATGCATTTGCATAATCAGCTGGCTGCACTCTTGTTTCATAGTAAGTAGCTCTACTGATTAGAAAAAAAGAATTCCTGTGATCTACATGCTCAGCCCCTTATCACATTACACCAAACATGCACTCACTAGCTGTAATATCAAAGTCCTGACATTCTCAACACGGGGATCTAGCAGGGTCAAACTTATATCTGCACAACCAATAATGGGTATCAAGGATAAAAAAAGGGGTGAGAAAAGACACTACACCTGTAAGAGTAGTCTAGCAATTTTCCCAGGACCCAGAAATAAACAAAAATAAAAACCAAATCTAATTACTTACTTCTTTTAGAAGATTTTGCTGAAGCTTGCAATAAGGGAGGAATGACAGTGAAAATGAGGATAATACTCAGGAATAGAACTTCAAGACATAAGACAATTCTGCATGATAAACTTTTACATTAGCCTCTGAAAATAGTATTCATATAATAATATTAGTGCACTTCTTCAAATAAAGTGATAATGTTCAGATGGCAGGAAATGATAATTGTTACAAAAACCTTATGTCTGAATTTAATACATACTAAATACAAAACCAATATTTTTACAGTTTTATTACATGATCAAAAATAAATCATAGTATGATTTATCTCGCTATAAAAGTCAAAGAATCAGTAGACAATAAATAGTTTACATATGATCGAAAGTAAAACAGCAGAGATACTTCTATTTTCAAGATAAGAAGACGGGTAACACTGATTTCTCTGTTATTACCCATAACCTCAAATAGTCATGTATGCTGGTTCAATTTAACACTATTAATGATAGTAACTTAATTTAAAATGAGTGCTCTAATCTATCTACACCAAAGAAGGTATGTGACCAAGGAAGAAGTATGTAAAGTGATGCTCTATTTATTCAGATGGGGATACTCTGTTTAAACTTGGGTGATAGATTTTTTTTTTTTTTTTTTTTTTTTTGAGGGCGAAAAACGCTTGTGCGTTATCATCGCCCGGATCCTTTTTTTATATAGAAAATTAAATGTTTTAAAACTATTCTAAATGATGAATAAAACTTACAACTAATATCGAAGATAAAAACTAATATAAGATCAAAGTAAATAGAATTTTACAAAGTCCAAGATGGGTGTAAAGGGCCCATTCTTGGATAACAAAAGACTAAAAAAAAAAAAAACTAAAAACCATAAAAGATCTAATATAAAACTTAAAATTAAAACAACAAAATGAAATAAAACTTAGAACTAACACAAATTATATAATTAAAACTAGGTTAAAAATAAAAATTAAAAAGTTGAAATAAAACATAAAACTAACATTACTAAAATCTTCCAACTAATATCACAGACAGTCTTTAAAATATTAAAAATAAAAAAATAAATAAATAAAAAATAACTATATAAAATTTAACAAATTCCGATAAGGAGTGTAAAAGGCTCCTAATCGGATAAAAAAAAAAAATAAAAAATAAAAAAAAAAATAAAAAACTCAGAAAAAAGGAACTTATTTAAAAACTCTTCTAGCATTAAAAAATATACGCAACGATATTAAATTTTTTGCATTAACCCAGCACTTCGAAGAAATAAAAACAACCGGGTTAAAATTTCATTATCATTGCACAAGACACCACGGATGTTTCTGGGTAGGTTAAATTTACGACGCAACGCCACATAACATATGCAATCCACGAGTATATGGTGCACAGTCATGGTGCAGTTGCATCGTGCGCATAGGGGTGCTTGTCCTCTTATCATCAGGTAATCGTGTGTGATCCTCGTGTGTCCTATCCGCAATCGACAAAGGACTACTTCCTCACGCCGAGTTTTTCTGTATGAGGTGTCCCATGGTAACACAGAATCTTTAATCTGTCTGAGTTTATTATCAGCGGTAGCCGTCCAGTCACCTTGCCACCACGCTCTCAGTGATTGTTTTACACAATTAATAAAATCAGAGGTAGCAATTCGGTTGGTGAAAGGAGGCTGATTACATGCTTCTTTGGCAGCAGAATCTGCATGTTCATTACCTGGAATCCCTACGTGGCTAGGGACCCAGCAAAAACTTAATTCTGTGTTGCGATTATTCAACTCAGCGATTGCGTTATAAATTTCAATGACGATAGGATGTTTAGAATAAAAATTTTTTAAGGCGTGGAGAGCACTACACGAGTCACTGCAAATAAGAATTTTTCTATATTTAGGGTTAATGATGTTTAGAGCCTTATTTATAGCGTATAGTTCAGCGGTAAACACACTCGTAATACCGGGGAGACCAAACATATAAGTTCTCTCATTGACAACAAAAGCACACCCAACTGTATCGTTTTGTTTCGATCCATCAGTGTATACAACCGCGTCTGGTTTCGTCTTGGAGAGAACACACTGAAACATCTGCTGAAAGACAATTGATGGTGTTGATTGTTTATTATATGTAGTCAGGTCAAAATTAAAATTTATGAGGTTTATTCTCCATGGAGGATATGAGCAAGGGTACATAGGAAAGAATGACGGTGTGTCAACATTTATATGCTGCAGCAGACGCCAGGTACGGACACCTACAGGTGCAGTACGACGTGGATGATCCTCATACTTTCCTAGATTAGGATTTTTAAAGACTGACTCAAGAACCGGGTGATTTGGCTGTCCTCTGAGACGAGCAAAATAAGATAATAAGAGTTGGTCTCGTCTATCCCAAAGTGATGGTTCACCACAGTCTACAAGTAAGCTTGCGACAGGACTTGATCTAAACGCGCCTGTGGCAAGCCGAAGGAAAGCATGATGTACACTATCCAGCATTTTAAGCACGGTTTGACGAGCTGAAGAGTAGGCGACACAACCATAATCTAAACGGGAGCGAACAAAGGAATAGTAAAAACGTATCATACTTGATCTATCGGCTCCCCAGTTGGTGTTAGTAAGGACTCGCATCATATCTAGAATTTTGGAACATTTTGTTTTCAATTCTTTTAAATGTTTGACCCAAGTAAGACGGCTATCAAAAAATAAACCTAAAAACTTGACGTAAGTAGAGATAGTAATAGTCTCTCCGTTCAGAAAAATTTGCGGAATAGAAGGGTTTCGTAGCCGAGAAAAAACTACACATTTTGTTTTTTCGGATGAAAATGTGAAACCAGTAATCCTGGACCAAGCTTCAAGGTGAGATATAGTGTTCTGCAGTAGTCTCTCTGCTGTAGGTGTCGAACGGCTTGCAATGTAGATAGCAAAGTCGTCAGCAAATAGAGAGCATGAGACAGGAGCCTGAACACATTTGGTAATATCGTTTATGGCTACAGAAAATAAGGTGGCACTTAATACACTACCTTGGGGCACTCCATTCTCCAAGATGACACTATCTGAGAGCGAATCATCCACACGAACACGAGCCGTTCGGTGATTTAAGAATCCCCGGATAAAAGCAAGCATATTGCCCTTGATTCCCCATTTTTTGAGAGTGTTAAGAATACCACGTCGCCAGGCTGTGTCATACGCCTTTTTTATATCGAAGAAGATAGCGACGAGGTGCTGCCGATTTAGGAAAGCGTTTTGTATGGCTGTTTCCAGTGACACTAAATGGTCAATAGAAGATCGTCCTTGTCGAAAACCACACTGTTCTGGAGATAGAAAGCCATGTTTCTCCAAGTACCATGTAAGTCTGCGGTTTACCATTCTCTCCATTATTTTACACAAAACGCTTGTTAATGATATAGGGCGATAGCTTGAGGGGTTCGTCTGGTCTTTACCAGGTTTTAGTACTGGTATAATAACTGCTTCTGACCAGCCGGGTGGGAAGACTTGTTCGGAAAATAAACCGTTGAAAATATTCAAAAGTTGTTGTAGTGCTGAATTAGGAAGGCGTGAAAGCATGGAAAGGCGAATGTTGTCCGGTCCAGGGAATTTTTAAGTGCATGTAACAATTCTTTAAATACGAATGGAGTGTTTAATTCACCAACCGAATCACCAATGTTTAACGATAATACTTCTATTTGTATCTTGTACCGTTGAAAATCATTATTATATGATGAGGTGAGAGACACCGAGCGGAAAGATTTTGCTAGACTATTTGCCACTTTCGAGGATGATGAAAGGAGTTCTCCTTCATCAATAAGACCAAGAATAGATTGTTTCGGTGATCCGAAGATTGCACGAATTTTCTTCCATACAGTAGACGTGGAAGTAGTGCGTGAGATAGTGCTCACGTATTTCGTCCATGAATTCCTCTTAGCGTCCAAGAATACTCGACGGCACACCGCTCTAGCCCTCCGGTATAAATTTAGATGTTCTGTTGTAGGCCTACGATTAAATTTACGTAGTGCCTGCCATCGATTCCTAATAGCATTTTTGCATTCATCGTTCCACCATGGAACGAAAGGACGTCTAGGATTACCCGATGTTTGTGGGATATATCTGTTGGCATTTTTAAGTATCATGGACGTAAAAGAAGAATATTGGTCGAGGGTGTTCGCTCCATCGTCATACTGAGATTGGAATGCTTTACGGTATCCGTTCCAATCTGCCTTTTCAACAATCCATCTCCGTGGCCTTCTTTTAATCTCGCAGTCTACACCGAAACTAATAATAATTGGTCTATGATCACTGCCGTGAAAGTCATCACAAATCGACCAATTAAAATGAGGGAGTACATTCGGTGAGCATATGGAAAGATCAAGGTTAGATACAGTACCAGTTGATAAGGACATAAATGTCTGTGATCCATTATTCAGTAGGCAAAGGTCAAAATCTTGTCTCAATCTGTTTATCATATTTCCTCGAGTGGAGCAGAAGGTTGAGCCCCAGGAAATATGATGGGCATTGAAGTCTCCTACTATTAACGATGGAGATGGTATTTGTGTGAGGAGATTTGAGACATCTAAAGCACTGAACTCAGTGTTCGGTGAGAGATACAGATTGCAGATATGCAATTTGAAGGGAATAGAGACCTTTACTGCAATAGCAGGAATGACAGTGGTTAGTTGAATTCTTGTAGCTGACACCCCATTCTTCATGAAAATCGCTACTCCACCACTCTCCCTACTGTCTACTAGGCAGTCGTATCTCTCACAGAAGTATCCTCTAAGTGTAATTCGGTCATGTTGTAGAAGGTGAGTTTCTTGGAAACACATGATTAGTGGATCATGTGTGTGCGCTAGTACTCTAATATCTTCAATGCGGGACCGAATACCTCTAACATTCCACTGAATAATGTTCATAAGTGTAAAAAACAAATAAAAAAATAAATTTCGGAAACTATATAAAAATTATTTGTACGTATTCGGTTTTTCTTTTTTGTATTTTTTATTTTAAAGAACTCCGATGCCCTAGGGTCGGGTGGTTCTTCAACCATATCCTCCAGTATATGAGGTGATGGTGGAGGAGATTTATTTGAATGGGATGCTGTAGTTGACATCCCAGAAGAGATAGTTATGTGGGTTCCCTTTATGGGGAGCTTATTAGGTGGCTTACTGCCAGCTGTGATATTCGCTATTCGTGGCGGTACGACTTTGGGAATAGGAACTTTCGTATGTATCATATTGTTTGATTCACTAGCTGCGACGGAGGACTTTTTATTCATTTTTGTCAGCTCTGAGATAGTGGCTGTAAGTGAAGCTACTTGATCAGATAGCATCTGAACAAGTTTTTTAAGCTCATTGCAGGATCCGCACTGCTGATTATTAGCATTTGTAGGAAGTTGTTTAGTTGTAGCGGTGGCAAAAGATACGTCTGGTTTAACCAGGTTCCGTGAGTTGTTTATCTTTTTATATTCTCTACATGCAGCCGGAAAAGATAGTTTTTGCTCCGTACAGATTTTGAGAATTGCCTTTTCTTCTTTAAAAGTTGGGCAATCCCGGGAGCGGGCTGTATGTGGACCACTGCAGTTTGCGCATTTTTCACTTTCTTCGCAGTTAGTGTCATTGTGACCTTCTTTAGAACATCGAGCACAGATCTCCGTTTTTGTACAAGATGTTGTAGTATGACCAAAACCTTGGCATCTGAAACATCGCCGTGGGTTGGGTATGAATGGTCGTACCCGAACCGAGAGGTAACCTACTTTAATCTTTTCTGGTGGAACAGGGAAATTGAATGTTAATATAAGAGACGGTGTCGGTTCTTCTGTTCCGTTCTGCCGTTTCATTATACGTTTCACTTCAACAACATCTTGGTGGCAAAGCTCGTCAACTATTTCATTGATATGTATATCTAAGAGGTCTCGACAAAAAATTACACCCCTGCTCGTATTTAAAGTTTTGTGGCTTTCAGCACTTATATTTATATAAGTGCTGAAATGTATAAGTGCTGAAATGTATAAGTGCTGAAATGTATATAAGTGCTATATGGGTGTATATATATATACACCCATATTACGGAGACGTAAGATTGATCGACTCTGTTCGTCGTTGAATGTTTCAACCAGAATCGATCCGTCGCGTAATTTCCTGATGTTCTTCGGGGAGCCACTTGCACACGTTAAGAGTTTTATTTATAAGGAAAGGTGAAACCTTTTGGAGGGAGCCACCTTCCTGACTATTTCGGAGAACAATGAATCGAATATTTTTAGTGTTCAAGTCTAAAGATTTGTAGTTCTCTTCCATAGGACTTTTATCCTCGTCAGACAAAGCTGACCGAGGTCTCTTCGCAAGACATAATTTGGTGGTTTTTTCAGATGGACCACCAACCATCATTGTGTTTATTGTTGGAACTGAAATTTTGGTCCCACGAGTACCGGCGAAAAATGGACCACTCCAGCAGAGCGCACGCGTACTGGAGCTAGAGCTAAGTACAACTGGGTTCGCCCTGGTGCCCAGAGGACATCGTTCAAGACTCACTACGTAGAGCCATTCACCCATCGGCACGATTTGTTCCCACCTTGGGTTACGGTTGCGTTTCGTAAGATGCCGCAACACCACCGAGTGTTAATGTAAGAAATATCAGTGTAGGATGTTGTTGTGTAATTGTGTAAGTGTGTATGTTGTAATTTATGTAGTGTTCTTGGTGTAGTATATGTGTATAATGTAAAGTGTTCTGCAGCTCACTGTATAGTGGGAAGAATAGCTGCAGAGGCTAGGCCCGTGGGGACGCCAACCCCCAAAGTCTTAAAGAATAAGACTCCCCGTCGGGGATGGGTGATAGATGCATGTGCAATCAGCAAGGAATAATTTTGTCAAAAATAAATCTTATAATGTTTTAAATAAAACTTTTTGAAACCTCCAAACTTGCTTGCAAACCCAGCAAGTACCAACATTGCATAGATTGAATGAGTCTTGGATAACAGTTATGATGTACATTCAACATATTGGAAGTTTCATCATTTTGGTTGGTGATAAGCACAAATCATCCATTCAGCAACACAACTGATGATGCTGAAGGTTACAGAAAAAAAACTTGAAAACCCAAAATACAAGAAGTCAATAAATAAAGGTAACGCCAGAGAGTTGAAACTGGTATATTTTTCATGCTCGATTTTCTAGGATGCTGGTTGAGACGCTTACCATATCTTCACCATATGTTCCTGAATTTTGAAACAACTTTTTAAAGCATTTATTCTCACCAAAACAAACTTTTAGAGACTTGAACTTCTACAATTAAAAAAAATATATATTATTATTATTATCATGTGACTTCTGAACGCAAATGAGTCACTGTTAATTAGACAAGTTTAGACATCAAAAAGTAAAATTTTGTATCAGACAGCTTTATGGTATCTTTAAGTGAAATTCTGTGGTTTTTATGATGCTATTAACTAACTAAATATTTTCAAGTAAATGTTTTTTAATGAAAATAATTACAAAAAAATTAAAGCTAACGGTAAAGAATGAAATCAGCTCACAAAAAAAATGTTATTAACTTTGTCTGTCTGTTCATAGGGAGGCAAATTGTTGTTTTTAAATATTTTTTTTTAATTCCTCAAGAGCCTGCCAAGGAAATAAAAGTTCAAAGCTATAAAACTGCAATTTAAAAACGATTTCATTAATGAAGTTATTCTCCTTAAATAATAATTATATTACTATTTTACTTTTGCAAGTACTGCAAGGAATAAAAGGGGTAATGGCCTCCACACAGGTGGTTATTAAGACAGAGTTGACTACAATAGAACATAAAATTATAAATAGTGCAACTAGAGAAGCAAATATTCTTCTTTTTTAATTGTTTCCATATCCCATAATACACCAGGTAAATTCATCAACAATATGCCACCACTCTTCTTTCTGAAGAAATTACTTCTACCAACACACTTTTTCAATATTGCATTTACCCACTTCCAGCTTCATGAACCGATCTATGGCTTTTATGGTACTTTCTTATTCTAACTTCAGTTTACTTCTGTTTTCATATACTTGTTGTTCTTTTCATAGAGTGTAGGGATGTGGTGATCCCAGCACACATGGTATTATCATGTTATTCTAAATGTAGCACCAAACAGAGGAACAAAATGAATCAACTGCTGAAAAGGAAACACTTCAAAATATACTGGCTTTTTGTTTCTGATATGTAATACAAAACTACAAAACATAAATAAAAAATAGAAATAGAAAAAAATTAATCCATGATATTCCTGTTTACACCAAATTTACAGAGTATCAATTCAGTACAAAACCTACAGATACTTTAAAATTACTTTTCAAAAAAACACGATATAAAAAAAAATTATTTAAGTTTAAAAAATGATATATTTTATGTTTTGTTTACTTTATAACAAGCATAAAATGAAATCAGTCTTTCTGGGTAGTGAATGAATTAAATATGTCTTCAATTGTTAGCCCTATAACCCCTTAGTTTCCCTTCAATTTACAAGGTAATAAACCTCCTGCTATGTTCCAGGTGTTGTGAAAACATCATGTTGATGGTTTCATGAAATCATCATGTAGGTCTTAGGACCTACAATTTCTTTTTCATTTTAACATTATTTAAATATTATACAAAATATTAAATTAGACTAAAAATGATAAATTAATTTTTTTTAATTTTTCTAGATAAAAAAAAAGAATAAAACAATACTTTTTAATTTAACAGAATTCTTGTATATAAAAAATAAATTACACAAATTTTAAAAATTATTCTATGCCAATTAAGTAAAAAAACACAACCAGCATTTGCTATAACAAAAAATTATTCAAAATTACATTACAGATTGTAAAATCCAACTATTCAGTTCCTGAGATGTAACAAGAAAAAAGATCTAAACAACATACCTCATCACCAATCTTATTCATGTATCCTTCATCAAAAATTTGACCACCTTGTTCTGCATAAAAATCTGTTCTATCTAAAATTATGCCGCATTCATATACAGAAGTAACAGACTCAACAAATTGTTTCTTATATCGAATAGCTACCACTTTTGCAGTGCAACCTTCAAATTCTGAAAAAATAAATAAATAGCTACAACAAGAATAAATAAATAGAAATTTAGAATCAACATAATTTTAAAAAATTGATTATTTTTTATATACCAATAAATTTAATTATAAAACAATTGAAATTTGTTAACTATGAGAAAAAATGCATAAGAAATACCAACAGATTATTTGAAGGAATTTTTTCAAAACATATAAGATCATTTAACAGTTAACAGACAATAATTTCAAAAGTTTTAAAAATTAAAAATAAATAAAATTTAATAACTGAAAAACAATTAAGAAATTTTAAAAAAATCACATCATCATAAACAATAAATAAATTCAGTTTTTGTAAAAATATAAAATCTATAAATTCAATAATAATTATGATTCAATTAAAAAGCAGACAGCATGGATAGCTTGCTATCCAACCAAGATGACCTTTTAAAATGATAATTCAGTATTATTGATATTCAGTGAAAATATGTGTTTAATTATTATATTTATTACTTACTCCACATTCAAAAGGTAAATTTACATCATGGCAAAAGGAGATTTAGCATGTAAGATGGTTAAACTGCCAAAATGTAATGTTATATTTTAATCAAATAGATCAATTTTGCTGGTAGATGTGTGTATGTATTTTGGTGTTCATTTAATATTATATAACATTACCTCTTCTTCTTTCTTTTTCCTGTTTAGCCTCCGGTAACTACCGTTTTAGATAATACTTCAGAGGATGAATGAGGATGATATGTATGAGTGTGAATGAAGTGTAGTCTTGTACATTCTCAGTTTGACCATACCTGAGATGTGTGGTTAATTGAAACCCAACCACCAAAGAACACCGGTATCCACGATCTAGTATTCAAGTCCGTGTAAAAATAGCTGGCTTTACTAGGACTTGAACGCTGGAACTCTCGACTTCCAAATCAGCTGATTTGGGAAGACGCGTTCACCACTAGACCAACCCGGTGGGTTTATATAACATTACCTATCAGTAATGTAAATATATATATATATATATATTGTTAAAATACAAACATAGTACTAATGATTGCAAAAATAATTTAGAGATTTTTGAAGTTTGTAATAATGATAAAAAATGAATACACTACAGATATATACATTACATTTATAAATATAAACAAAAATATAAAATGATGAACCATCAACATCACATTCAAAGATGATAATTTAATTAAAAACAATAAAAATACAATTTGAATTGTAATAATTTTGGTTGTTAATAAAAAAAAAAAAAAAAACAAACGAAAATATGAAATTTTAAATATTACATCATTCCAGTACTGGACAGCAGAATTTGGGTATTTGCCCGTAACAGATTTCAAAATTTTCAAAAAAGAAAACAATCTCAACAAATTATAATAAATATGATTATTTGTAATTATAGAATTCAATAACAACTGAAATTGTAGGATCCTGTGAGCCTGCGAAAATTGATTCTTGGCATTAGTATGTTAAATGTATAACTTATCTATTTACTGTGTTTTGGCAGTTTTTATTTAATTTAATAATAATAAATAAATAAATATATATATTAATGAACCACCAGATAAATTAAATAAAATTCAGCAATTCGGAGATGTCTTTAAATCATCTTCAGTCTAAATTAAAATAGTTTACATAGATTTTAATGCAGCAATAGGTATTGACAATAAAAAAATAAACGCATATAATGTTTGAACTATTTAAAAAATTTGTAAATAATTATATATTGAGCTGGAGTAATGCAAAACAAAACATAAATATTAAAATTATTTGTTATAAAAGCAATCACTCTATAACCATAAGTAAAGAAAAATAACTAGGTACATTACCATATTCTGCAAAACCATTTTCTCTTTTTGCTCTGTATCTATATTTAGGGGAATCATCAGTTGTAGCGATATTTTTATCTTGTAGTTCAGTAATTGCATAAACATCTAAATTAATCTCATCAACGACACCAGCTCCCTTTCCTTGACTTATCAACTGTAAAATTAAATATATTTTATCTCAAGTAGTTATTATACAACAGAATAAAGAAATAAGTCGCATTATCAAACACGTAAACAAATATTTGTTAATTATATTGCATATACTGCAAAGCAACTTCAGAAAGTAATTCAAAAGAAATAACAAGTAAATCATAAAGTTACAAGCTGTTAGGAGAAAACATAACTAAAGAATTCTAAATAATTACTTAAAAAATGTGAACGTTTAAAAAATTAACTTTAAAGGGCTTACAAAGGCAATAATTAAAAATTAACAACACAGATTAAGCATTTTAAAAGAAAGTTACTTGTAGAATTAAATGCAGTTACAAAAACTGATCAAATTTTATACTGTTAAAAAAAAATTGTTACAAGACATTATTAATATAAAACAGCTACAAAATGTGACTGCATCAATTCTAAATACATGTCTCTTAAAATCAGAAAAACATTCATTTTTAAATAAGAAAAAGGATCTAAAAATAATTATTTAAACTGCAACAATAAAAACAAATCAAACTAAGAGAATGGAGATAATACATATCTATGACCAACTAAGTCAAATAGGAATATTATAATAAACGAACAAATTAAGTTATTCTAAAATGCTAATTGAAAATAAGTACCATTGATTGTTACTGTCACCTATGAGGTGTGTTTTTAAAGTAAGGGTCCATTTTGAAATAAAACATAACTGAAAAATATGAACAAACTTTATTACTTGCACATAAAAACTAAATTTATTTACTAAATTTTTTACATAGCTGCTTTCAACTTCAATTTATTTTTCATAGTGTTTCACACTATCTTCTTCATTCCCTCTTCAAGAAATTCCACCACCAATAATTAAAACATTTGGTTTAGGTTATTTTCAACTCATCACTGTCAAACCTATATGATGCACCACTGTTTAAGGTGAAGAAAAAAGAACTAATCGCTGAGAGCTAAGTCAGAACTATAAGGTGGATAACTGAAATTTTCCAACGAAATTTTTCCAATCGCTTCACTCTCTGATTTACACATATGTGGCCAGTTATTGTCATGCAAACACAAAATCCTCCAGTATAGCATCCCATGTCTCTTTGTTTTTTATAACTCTTCCAACATTTTTTAAAGTTATGCAATATTTATCAGCATTTACAGTACTTTTAAAATCATTAAATTTGACAAGCAAGACATCTTTTATGTCCCAAAAAACAACAGCCATAAGCTTCTTGTCAAACGTCCTTGTCTGAATTTCTTCAGTCTAAGAAATTATGAATGCTGCCATTACACTGCCTGTTGCTTTGTCTTGATGTTCATATACAAAATCTAAGTTTCATTTCCGGTAACAATGAGATCAAATAATTCATCACCTTCATTTCTATAACACCACAAAAATTCATGTAATACATTAAGTTATTTTTCCTTGTGTTTTTGGTTTAACATCTTTGGCACCCACCTGGTACACAATTTTTTATGGCCAAATTTTTCAGTCAGAACTTCATAAATCAAAGATCTTGAAACATCAAAGACAATTGTGACACAGTGAAGCATTGATTTTGTAGAATTTTTTTCATCAACTTTTTCAATCAAATCCTCCGTTATCATCGACAACCAACCGCTTCATTCATCATGAACACTTGTTTGCCCTTCTCGAAATGAGCAGCATCACTGTTTTACTTTAGTGTCACTCATACTCAACCCAAAAACACCACAAATTTGCTGGTGAATTTCAGCTAAAGGATTTTTTTTTGCCATAAAAATCAGATTACTTCTTGTTCTTCACACTTGGTGAGATTACGAATTGTAGCACTGAATTATAAACGGATGACATCTAAAAACTAAATGGCAACTATTGCTGCTAACAGCTGACTATTAATGGAAACTTATCTCTACAAGATAATATTGAATATGTATTCAACTGATGAAGGAGGATCCACCAAAATTTGTTAAAACAATAATTTAAACTTTATCGACTTCATAAAGGTTAATATTTTATTTTAAATTTACTTAATAGTGAAAATAGACTCCAGGATGTATTACAAAAATCAATCTATCAATTCCAAAGAAAAATTAAAGAAACAGCAAAAGCAAAATTTCTTGAAGGAAAATCAGGTGAGCTGCCAGGAGTCAGACAAAAAGTCATCACTGTCATAACTTCCGACAAAAAAAAAAACAATTATCAACATGTGATGGAATTTAAAACACTACTAAAAATAAATAAACTCAGTCGATCAATACTGTAAATAATACCTGTGCTTGTTTCTTTGCTTCTTCATAAGCATTCATATCAATAGTATATCCCTTTTCCTCAGTCATAAGTTGAGTAAGATCCACAGGGAATCCATATGTATCATACAATTTCCAAGCTACATCACCTATACATTTAAAAAAATACAAAAAAGGTTATTTTACATATTTAAAACAATGTTACTTTTAAATTATATAAAATTCATAAAAGTAAATTTAACATATGTCTGTGCAAGTCTTCACACACATTCACTTACTGAATGAAGACATTGTGTAAAATGTATTGTGTCCCTCAGTAAGGAGAACGTTAATTTGTTTTTTCCTTAATATTTTATTATGAATGTCCCTGCTTTTTATTTGATATATTATCCAAATTAATGATAATTTTTTAGAATGATAATTATTACTGAAGAATTCATTTTCAGAACTGTCTCAACCGTCAGTTCTTTCATAAAAAAAAAAAAAAACGTTTAAAATTACATGTCAAAACAATAAAATAAAAGTTAAAAATTTAAAAATACAATGAGCAATTTCACTTTATCAAATGCTTACAAGAAACTAAATAATAATTGCAAGCTGTAGGAAATCTATGACATATTTTTTAAGTAAGGGGCCATTTTAACTTTGCTATCAACTTAAGTCTGGAAAGAGTTAGGGCCTGCATAAAGCATTTTATCAATAGTCATCTATTAGCAACAATAGCCTAGTCAAATTCATATTTTTTGCCATACATAACCTAATTAAAATGACAGCTGAAATAAATAGTCCTGCAAAGTGTAATGTTTGGGCAGTAATTTATTTCCTAACAATAAATCTGTTGTTGACATCTTCAAAAAATTGAGATGTTTAAGGATCACATGACGTATGTGAAGATAAAGTTTGAAACTGGTATCATTTGTTTCAAGAAGGCAGAGTATATGGTTTTGACAAAGAAAATAATAGTAATCTAACTGTGACTACAAGTGATTTGTTGGAAAAAGTACAAGAAAAAATTCATTAAACAGGCAATTTTTATTTTCACAATTATCAAATCAATTTCTAGACATTCTGTTTTGGGTGATATAAAAACTTTTAACAGAAAAGCTGTGTTACTTTACGAGGGTTATTTTTTTTTCAGATCCGATCGGTCATGTGATTAAAACCACAGTGAAAATAAAAAATTTTTTATTTGTAACAAGTACTTACACAATTATGCTATTTCTCTATGTAGTCGCCACTCCAATTTAGACATTTGTCGTAGCGTGGTACCAACTTTCCAATACACTTGTCACAGAATGGAGCCACCTGTGTTTTCAGCCATATTTCTACGCTGGTCTGCAGCTCAATGTCTATACCAAAATGTTGTCCTCCTAGCCAGCATTTCATGTGAGCAGAGGTGAAAATCGAATGGAGCCAAGTCCGGACGGTATGGTGGGTGATCAAACACTTCCCAACGAAAACGCTGCAGGAGCTTCTTTGTTACAGCTGCAGTGTGTGGCCAAGCATTGTCATGGAGAAATACAATGCCTGATGACAACATTCCTCTCCGCTTATTCTGAATTGCCCTTCGTAGACGTTGAAGAGTCATGCAGTATGAGGCTGCAGTGATGGTCGTGCCACGTTCCATGAATTCCACCAAGAGAACTCCATTCCGGTCCCAGAACACAGTAGCCATACACTTTCTGTTGGAGAAGGTTCGCTTCCACTCGCTCAACTAGATCATCGGTTGATACTCGCTTCCTTCCCTGCCCACCTGCATCATGAACATCTGTACGTCCTACTTTAAAGTTCCTGCACCATTGTCGCACTTTGCTGTCACTAACTGAAATTTCACCATACACATTACTTATTCGTCGATGAATTTCAGCTGCATTACACCCCTCAGCCTGAAGAAATCGAATTACCGCACGCACTTCACACTTAGTGGGAGATGCTATTGTTGTAGACATGTTTACGTGCTAGCTGCGTGTTCAGAACTAAATGAAGTGGTGCGGCGTGATTGAAGGCCATACTAGAGACGCTACACAATACATATGCGCAAAGGTTCATCTGATTTTTGCACGGGTTTTTATTTTGTGACCGATTGGACCTTGAAAAAAAAATACCCTTATATAACAAGGTGAAAATGTGTTGCAGAATATTTTATTGAAATAAAGTTTTCTCTTAGCAATCACTTTTGTTTTCATATAAAAAATTCACTTAATAAAGAAACAGATTATCAATAATTATATTAAAACTGTAGATATCATGATTTGATCAATTAAAGATTCTCTCTAGTAATTATTAGCAGAGTATCACACACATTATAGTCGGTTGTGAATTAATTAATTTTGTTCAATTGCTACCAAAATATAATTTTTTTTTGTATTACTAATGGTGTATTTGTTTTTTATGAGGAGCTCAGCTAAATGCTAAATTTGATGTTTATTTTAATAAATCTAGAATTTTCATTAATTTCAACTATTGTGCCAAATTTGAGGCTATAAATCACTAATAACACTTACAGGAAAGTCAGACCTGTAAATACCACATAAATAAAAAAAAACATACACAACAGATTTTATTAACTATTATACATTTTTATTTTGTATCTTTAATTATAAAAGCAAAAAACCAACCTGGGATAACTCTAGAATTGCCTAAACTTTTAATGGCTAGGTTAAGAAGACAGTGTCCTCTGCTCAGTGTTTTCAAAAACTGTATTTCTTCCTCATTAATAGTCTCAATAATTCCTTGAGGATCTTTTCTAACCTGCAAAACACAAATAATATTAATCCACAATGGTATTATAATGACCCTGATGAGATGATATTTTCATTCTTTCCTCTGCTAGATTAGCTCAAGGAAGGGCAACCACCCCAAAAGTCCTGTTTAATGTTACCACCTAACCCCTCTCCACAAAAAAAGAAACAGAAAAAATACATTAGTAAAAAGATATAATGATGAATGACATTCTAATAACAGTAAATGCAAAAATTAAAATTTATAAATATTACTAGTCCTTAGCGTGTGCAACTGACATGCTGAAGGATCATTTGACAAACACTACTTTGAAGTTACTTACTTTTATCACTTAACTTTCAACCTGTAATACCTTAAATAACTATTTTGTATTAAAGACCTTATCTACTCAACAGTTTCCAAAAGCTTAGCTAATATCTCTGAATAAATATGAAAACATTTTCATTACAGTATTAAAATAACCTCCTCAGCGGATAGTGCCACTTCTTTCTTTTTTTCATCTTAAATTTCCTCTTTACACAGATATAGCACAATAACAGACAGCTAACAAGCTACCTGATGCTTTTGTGAATCAAACTTCATTTTGAGTAATGCATATTGTTTGATTATATGATCCCATCTGTAGGAATTAATTTTATCCTGATTGAGTTCATTCTTCTTTATCAAACATGATTTTTTTTCAGCACTGTTGATATGGCAACAGAAAATGAAATACTTATTTCGAAACTGAAGTACATGTCAGTGAAGCAAAAAATCCAGATACATGTAATTTACCTGATTCAGACATCAGTGATAATTAAAATAGCTGTAATCAATGGACCTAAAATTATAATAATTAAAAGTGGTCAGGAATATAACTTTAACATCTATAGTGAAGAAAACCAGCCACTATAAACTATTTGTTGCAGATCATCCAGTTGGTATGGAGAGCCAGAAAGGAATGTATTCTCTCAAATTCCCTAACAGCTTATGAATGTTCAACCTCGTATCGGGGACAGACACAGAGGATGTGGTCTACTGTGTCGTCAGTCCCGCAATCCGGGCACTGACTCAAATCCACCAAACAAAACCTAGCCAAACTCACCTGAAAGGCACCATGCCCAAAGAGAAACTGTGTGATATACTGACTGGAGAAGACCCATCCAATCACACCTAAATCAGACACTATAGGAAATATACCATGCGTGTAGTGGGGGATTCGTCCCACCTGACCTGCCAAGACGCAAGGCCCCGGTCTTCAATATCCTGCTTTTGTTCTGACGTCAATAGGTTATTTACCTTGGAAATGTAGCATTCCTTACGCTCATTAGCCAAGATATCTATTGGTTTGACTCCTGCTATAACAAAGACTGCCTCCAGCGAGACTGTTCTACAACCGCCCTTAACAGCCAGCAGGAGAAGTCACTGGGCCCGTAGCAAAATGTCCGCGCAATACCTAAAATGCCATGTGGTGAGCCCAGACAGGATACGCATTGTGCGGTAATTCAACCCCCAATCGGGATGAATGACTACAGATTCTATAAAAAGTATCAATGGCCTTTTTTGCTACATACTGTAAATGTTCCTTGAACCAAAAATTCTCAACAAGGATAACACCCAGGTATTTTTGAGTCGTAACATACCGAATGGGGAGACCAGCCATTTGAACCCAGATTCATCACGAAGCGTCAATCGACCCTTAAGTAACATCATTGTGGTCTTTTCTGGGCTGAAAATCATCTTATGTTGGAGGCTCCACAGTCGGAGTGTCTCACAAGCACGAGCAGCTTGGAATTCTACCTCGTTATGCGAATCCCCTTCAATCAGTAGCAACACGTCGTCAGCATAAGCAACGACAATACAACCACATGGCAACCTTAAACGCAACATCAAATCGAATTCTATGATCCAAAAAAGGGGACTCAGAACCCTGCCTGAGGGCATCCTTTAGTTAAGGTCTTACGAACTTCTGAGCTGCCATCACGCAGGGAAACGATCTGATGGCTGAAATAACTTGAGAGCACTTCTAGTTCCTTTTGTGTACATTTGCGCTTCTGCATCAAAAACAGGGCAGAGGGCCACCATTTGTTAAATGCCCTGGATAAAATCCCTAATACATATTTACATGGCCTGGAGAAAGCTATATCCATCTCCTTTAGTATGACATCCTCATTGCTCTTGCCCGGTCAGAAACCATACTGGTTGTCCATTAGCAAATGATCAGTGGCCAATCTAACATTAATATGCAAATATAGGACCTTCTGAAAGACATTGTCAATCATGGGCGAGAGTGTTAGTGGATGGTAAGAACTAACAGTAGGATCATTGTCGTCAAAAAAGATCCTAACAACAACACCAAGTCTCCATGCTTCTAACACGCCGGAAAGTGGCCGGCAAAGAGCAACCTATTATATATTCTAGTTAGAGGACTAAGGACGACTGAAAGTGCTCGGACAAGGAGCTCCACTGTGATACAATCATATCCGGGGGCCTTGTGCCGTGCCATGCTACATCACCTGTCGCACTTCTGCCTCAGTGACCTCAAAAGATTGTAAATCGACTCGAAAATTGTGACTTCCCGCCTGACACACCATGGTATGAAACCTCACCCACCATAGTGTCATCCGGGAGCAAATCAAACAGCAAAATATTAAGGACACAGTCCTTATCAATTACCACACCCTTGTGGGTTGACAAACCTGACAGGAGGACATTTTTCTTGTGCTTATGTCCAAGGGCTCTATAAGCAATGTCCCAAGGGTTTCTATTCCCTTGCTCCTGAACGAAGGAGCATCAGGAATTATGCTTGGAGGACCTAATGCTATAAAAGTACCTAGTCCTCACTCTGCAGTAATCAGCAGTTATGGCCGGACGCCAATCGGGATCACCCTCTCTTTGCGCAGCCCTTCTGAATCGGTTCACAGACTGCTTCATTGCTGTCAGATTCTGAGACCACCAACCAGATATTCGTTCCTGGCTAGTGCCTCTAGGAATAGCGGCTTCAGCTGCTGCCACCACCACAGAAGTGAAATTTTCTGCCACGACATCTAATGGCTGGCTGTCAAGGCCTCGAGAAAAAATCTCCAGTCTGTACTCCAACAAAGATGAGAATTTTGGCCAGTCCGCCTTCCTATGCAGGAAGTGCCCCCAGTGTTCAGGAAAGTGTCCCTCATGGCCATCACACAGCTCATCTGCTATTTCGAATAGTCTCACCAATGATCACTAGAACAGTCATCGACTACAGACCAATCAAGGACCCTGCCAGGGATGTCCCTACCAATGGTGATGTCAATATTTGTACCTGAAAAGACCTGTCATCCATTGCACATACTGATGTAAGTGGCCAACTGGTCTGCATCTGCAACATTAAAGACCTCAAAATTGTGCTGCGCGATGTCAATTAGGCCACCGCCATGATCAGTGATCCCACTCTGCCAGAAAAGCTACTTCGCATTAACATCGGCACCAATAAGGATTAGACCATTGCCCACAATATGAAGGATCCTATCCCATCTCGTTAGGTGTTCCTCAGTGGGATCCGTGTACTGGAAATATGAACTAACAACTGTAAGCTTCTGTCCGCGAATAGCAAGTCTGACCATAACATGATGCGCGTCAGAAACCTGCCATATAAAGACACTATCAAGCGACTTCCTGCACAGAATAGCAGACATACAGATATGCTCTACACAAAACTTTTTCCAGCCATGAAAGCCTGGCAGATCACCCCTAATTGCATATGGATGCTGCAGAAGAACAACATCGAGGCTCCGACTCTCTACAATCTCACCTAACTCAACCTGGACTACATACGCACCCTGGGCATTTAGCTGACTGAATCTAACCATCTAAGGAATTAAAGTACAGCGCAACTTAAAAGATGAGGCAGACTTATGGGCCACATATTATGGCATCCTGGAATAATCGCTTTAATATTGGAGGAACATGTAGACGGGAAAAATTGTACAGGTAGGCAACATTTGGAATATGTAAAAGAAATTGTTAGGGATGTAGGATGTACGGGGTATACTGAAATGAAACAACTAGCACTAGATAGGGAATTTTGAAGAGCTGCATCAAACCAGTCAAATGACTGAAGACAAAAAAAGGTGTAAAAATTAATACCTCAAGAAAAAAACATGATATTACCATAATCATCAAGGTCATACTGATTATATTTTCTGGCTGCATGGCTATTGTTCATTATGTTTACAGTTTACTAAGAATTTTGTTTCAAATAGTAAGAAAGAAGCAGCAGAAGCATGAGGTAGCCATTGCGGGGAAGGGTGTTGCACCACAGTAATTCTCCAGCTTAAGCATTGTTCTTAATTAACAAGTTTGCAGTGGAAGTTTCCAGCCATCACTCTGAAAGAACCCTTGAAGAATCAATGCATGATTATTCTATCAACATTTCTTATATTTAAAAAATTCTCTTATACTTTTTTTTGTAGTCAATAAATTACAAATAAATTTTAAAAAAAGGTTAACAAACCTCTGGAAATACATGTCCCAATAACTCCACCACTGTGTTAACCAGGCTTCCAAAAAATCCAGGTTTTGCGTTAAGTTTTTCTGTAGCATAACGAACACCTCTTCTCAGAATACGACGCAAAACATACCTAACACAGCAAAACAAAGTAAGTCATTAAATTAAGAATTAATTACTTAAATGTAAATATTTTAATAACTGAAATTTGTACAACTTAATGAAGCGTAATTTAATGAGTCACAGAAAAAAAAACACTTTATGATATTTATAATCTGCAAGATGGAAAGATTCACACGAATTTGAGTTTTATTATAATTTTAAAACAGTAACAAATATTCTTTTCTACACTGAATTATCTTTTCTTAAATTTTTATTTTATTAAAAAATTATTTACAACCAAGAAATGCAATATAAATAATAACAATTTTTATATCAAACCTATCAATTTTATAACAATCTTGTGCACAATCAGAATATATATATTTTTTTATTATACGATTTTAAATAGTTTACAAATTTAATTATAGATAATCCTATTGAATTTATACCAAAATTTGAGTCATTTTCTCTGCTTTTTAGTAAAAATTGGGTAGAAATATAATATTGTCCAATGTTTTTTGAAGTGAAACAGGCTCTATTTTATTCAGTTATGGGAGGTTTAATTCAAATTATATTTTCAAAAAAGTGTGGAAAACCATAATTTTTACTCATTTTTTTATATATGCAGTTTCCTAGATTCGTATTCAATAAAAATATACAAAATACACATGTTAACATATGTTTTATTCATAGTTTTACTCAAATTTTTAATAAAAAAACAACACAAATTATAAAGAAATCAGCACCTAGAGATCGGGAAAAAAATTCCTGAGAATAATTTTTGTTAAATATATTATACTAGTGGACCTGACAATGCTTCACTGTTACCAGAATATTTACCACAGTTCAAACCTTACCAATCTCACTACTACATAAACCATAAAAAGAAAAAATATATACATAAATAACCTGAAACTAAATTTAATGTCAGTGTATATATGAAGAGATATCATCTGTATCAACTGTCATTGTCTACATACAATATCGAATTCCTCAGACAGTAATTGTGTGATTAAATATTATGGAACTAATATCATGTAAACATTCCCAGGACAGATAATAATAATAATACTGGTAACACTGCATTTGTTACCAGTTGATGGTGAGGATCGGTCTAGCCTCCCACGAGGTGCTCACATACCTTACCACTAACCTCACATGCAGTTCTCATGGGAAACCTGTTATTGTTGCTGAAAACAGCTACTAACATTTTCTCTGCTAAGCCATATATTTGCAGGTGGCATGAATACTACACCATTAAAAAACTACTGCAATAAGGTATAGTACCTTAAGATTTTGACCTCGGAATCCAATCACTTTGAATTAATCAATGTCCAACCCTGAGAATAATGTTTTTTAGATACTAAAAGGTTTACCAAATAATTTTTGTTGCTACTGATTTTTTTTTTTAGTAATTGCAATTATTTTATCTTTAATAAATAAATGTTTTGAAATTTTAATAGTATAATCGTTATTTACCAGAAATAGACATTAGAAAACATCTTGTAGAGATGTCACGTATCTAAAAAAGTTTGTAGAAGCAATAGGTGCAAGGGACAGGTAGCAGAAAGTGGAGGGGAAAACGACAGATGTTGCAGTACAATGTACTATATATGTATCTTGTTTAAATCAGTTTTCCCAGCCATGTGTTCAGTTCCCGTTGTGTACTTTGTGCAGTGAAAATTTTGCAACTTTATAACTATTTTACTGTGATTTACATTGTTCTCGCGAATTACTGACATATACTGTGAAATGTTTTATAATCTATTTATTTAGTAGTAAATTACAACGCATATAGTAAGTATATTATACTTTTATTAAAATACATTAAATAATAATATAATAAAATATGATATTCAATGTCTCTCCTTCTTTCGTTTGATGTAAGTTCAGTGATACAAGATTAAAATTATTGTATTAATATGAAAAGTAGACTACACAAAGCAAAGTTATTAGCATTTTTTTTATACAATATATTACATTGAATATGATATTCAATGTCTCTCCTTCTTTCGTTTGATGTAAGTTCAGTGATACAAGATTAAAATTATTGTATTAATATGAAAAGTAGACTACACAAAGCAAAGTTATTAGCATTTTTTTTATACAATATATTACATTCAAATTTAATACTTATCCCTAAGAATTTTTTCTTTTTATTTTTGGTTTTTATTGAAATGGAATGGAATCTTTGTATCATTCATTTGTGATAAAATTGGATCAAATATAGACTTAAGAGATATAATAAAAATAACCAAAGGAATATCAACTTTTAGAGCTGCTTCTCCATCTTGACATCAACATCAAGATGGATTGGTGAAATTTTTACAAACTGAGTTTACTTATGCTCATACAATATGCAGGCAGAAATATGTTAATAAAAGATATATCGAGATGCCCAAAAAGAAGGAAAATGATAATTCTGCACAGTCTCAACCAACAAAAAAAACTGCAATCTAGTATTTTTATTAGAAAAATAATTGTTTCATTTGCAGTATTGAGGCTAATGAGGTAAAAGAGAAAAAAAATAAGAGTCAATGAAAACAAATTATATACCTTAATAGCACAAATTTGAAAGATATATTATTTAGTTTTGTAGTCCTACATAAACATCATTCCTGTACAGAAATTTATAAAAAAATTCCCAGGATAAGACTGCAGAGTCTTGGAACAAAACACCATCCTGACTGTTATCTATCTTTAAAAATTACTACACAAGCTCAAAATGTTGAGAAGAAGATTCATCCTCGTACTTTGATGGTAGATATAGCTATGGAACAAATATATAAATATATTAAGGAAAACAATGATTGATTGTCAATTTTCCTTTCAAAAGTTAAAAAATTTATTTACAACAGAACACATACCCAATGATAAAGCAATTAAAACACATTTAACATCCCGCAAAGGAGGTAATATTATTCTTTCCAGTAAATTTGGGTCAGACACATTAATATGTTTCAAAAATAAACATCATCATACTTTCTCAGACAAATGGTACAGTGAAAAATCAAGTAATATTGACGAAGAATGCCAAGTTCTGCAGGCCGCTGACGAGATTATCAGAAAACATAAGAAGTCAAGGTTACTACAATGAAAATTATTCCACAAGTGACAAAATGTTTTTAGACACTGATGAATAGATTCCTAAATTGCTAAGTTTTCTGCTGTCAGAAATAATTTTAATTGATAAAAGACGTAAACCAGAAAATATTTCTTTATAACAAAAAATGCAATTCAATAGCGCATGCAATCATATCAGCAATACAACTGCGATCATTTATATCACCTCTACTTGTTGCTTTGGCTGTAATGTTTCACAGAAAAATTGGATCTCAAAAAGTTATAAATATACGTAACACGCTTGGTTTTTGTGCTTCATACAACGAAGCAAAATTATATTAAGTTTCAGCGACTTTGGCAAGTCCAATGAAAATTAAACTCTGTACTTTTGTGAATTTGTACACAATACTGCCAACTTCAATGTTAACGCAATTGATGGTAGAGGAACTTTCCACAATATGGGATCCTTTGAAATAAATATGCCAGATGATGGCATACAGGCCAGAGATCCTATTAAATGCTTGAAGGTGAACCCATCTGAATCTAAAATTGTTGAAACAGGAAATATCCTTCTTGAAGTATACTTCAAGACTGGGTATACCCAGTCACTGCAGATGTAGGATTTGAAAAAATTAAGGTGAAATTATCTGACATACAACCAGATATAGAACAGTTCATGATAAATGGCCAGTTGAACATTCTTTGGATGTACTTGAAATTTAAAACTGACAATAAATTTCCTGGACGGAATGGATTATGAATATTTTAACAAATGCATATGATTTTGATAAATCATTGATAATGTTTTTACCATTCATTAATGCAGCTCCAAGTGACTATAACACAATACATACAGGTATGATTACTTGTGTGGCTAATGCTACAGCTTAAGGTAAGAGAACTTGTATTTTAACATTCGACCAACCCTTGTACATGAAAGCATGTGATATAGCTTCTGCTATGTGTTTATCTGATGAAATATTAGTTGTTGTAAGATTGGGCTCTTTCCACAGTCTTATGTCATATTTAGGATCTATTGGTTACATCATGGGTGGTAGTGAAATTAAGGAAGCCTTTTGTACTATTTATACTGAAAACACAATAGATCATATATTGACTGTGCGTGCTTATGCTAGGGCCATATGAGCTCATATTTTATTGCAACAAGCTTTATCACGATTAATTCTTGTATACAATAGAGAGAATAATGCACAGTTTTGAGATTTAGTAAATGATGAACAAAATTCCACTATTTCTTAACTATACAGAAATTACTGAAAACCAACAGTTTCAAATACGTTCAGAAATTTTTGAAAATAAATTGTTGAACTTGAGAATAACAAGAAAACGTGTAAATTATGGATAAGTTATTTCCGAATGGTCTCTTTATTAAAACAGATTAGGAGACTGCTGACAGATTAGGAGCCATCAGGACATTTTCCTAATGTCAAGGCTTGTCAAATTTATTTACAAGACATGAAAGAACTGCAGACCACAATGGATCCCGTAGAGTATGAGAAGTTTACGAAGGTATACTTTACAGCTAAGCATTCAGATTATTTTTGTTCTGGCATTCCTACTGGCCAGATGATTCAATAAATTAACAAACATCGATGAAATCAATGAGTGTAGAAGGAGGTCCTTTTAAATGTGGTGTCAATGAAACCATTGTATATGAATGGTTCAAAGGTTTTAAGTCATAGACCAAGGTGATTTCTTGGAGTTTAAGATATTAAAAATAATAATTATTTTTTTACCCTCCAAGGAGGGTAAAGTTGTGAATTAAAGATATTCATTAAAGAACTCTAAAGACATAAGGAATAGAAAGATAAGACAGAAGATAAGGGATAGAAAAATTTTGTAATATATCATTTGAAAAAAGTCACAACACAGTGATTCCATAGATGTTCGGATAGAAAAGGATGACATAGATGTGAAAAAATTTTTTCACAACATAGCCCTTTTCCTGATACAGATGCTATTTGTCGATTGCAACCGGAGTAATTAGTGATGAAACAATAAATTGTTTTAACGCTTTCAAAGAAGGCATGAAGATAGTGAAAAAAACGGAGGGTTAAAGTTTAAAACATCTTGAATTATCCAAAAAATATAAAGTAAATCCATTATTGTCAAAAAATAATAATATTAAAGTTACAGACAATTTTATTCCAGTTGATCCATTGCTACTATTTCAGCAAATCTGTGTACTGAAAAATCCAATGAAGAGCTGAAAACTTATATTAATAATGAATTAGCCCCTTATCCTCTCGCTCTCTTTGAAAATTGTCAAATGTAGAGACAAATAAATCAACATTATAGAACTATTTCCTGAAGTCTCTATACCTATTCTTGGTGTAGAAAATTTTAATTATGTCACTGATGAAGGTATGTTGTTACACCAATGTAAGTGGCAATTAGAAGAAAAAATGGGATCAATATGTAATCACTATGTAAATATTGATTACATATTAAAGAATAATTAACGGCAGAAATGTGTATGTAGTATTTGACAGTTATAAAAATGAAAGCATAAAATCAGACAAAAGAAATCATCGTGCACTCAAAAATAAGAGTGCAGATGTCGAGTTTGATGAAGATATGCCCCTTAAAATTAGCCAAGAAAAATTTCTTTTACAAATAGTAAAAAATGCCAACTTATGGAAATGTTAAGAAGAAATTATTTGACCATAATATTTTTACGTGCCAAGCAGAAAGTGATGCAGAAAAATTGACTGCCGAAACAGCAATTAATTTACAGTTGGAAATTGTTACTATAGTTTCTGAAGACAAAGACGTATTAGTTTTATTAACTGCACTAACTCCAAGACACAACAAAATTATTTTCAAAAACCATTTCGAGGAAAAGTTGTCGAATTTACTTGCACAATCTGCAAGTAAATTCTTTCATTGTACGCCTATGAACTTACTGACATTTCAACAGGCATGAAATCAAGAAAATGAGACCACTTTAGTCACTTGCCATCCATTCCATCTGTTAGCATTTACTTCATTTTTTCAGTTTTGAAGAGTTCCTAAATGATGCCATTCCATTAATTGGTGTTTATGTCAGTAGCGTTGCGACACCATATTTCATCACTAGTAAACTCATAATATGATATGAATTTATTTTCTCTCACTTATATGAATCAAGAAATGCTAATGTTATTTTAATTTGCTTTTTATTGTCTTCCACAACAGTTGATAAACCCATCATGCAAATCTTCTCAATGACAAATTTTGTGAAGGAGAGACCTTGAAATCTAAGGAAATGACTTATGTAATCACACTGCAAATTTCTGCAGAGTAAATATTTCTTATATTCAAAAACCAAATCAAACTTAATATTCCACATGCGGCAGATTTTTCTATTTTCAATGCTCAGGAAAATAGTATTAACATCTTTACAGTCATAAAATTAACTCATATTAACATACAACAGGGAACTAACTGATTTGTATTGTAGGTGGTTGTATTGTATAGTAGATGTATTGTAGGCTCAAAGTTAGTTCTTTTCATTTTTATTAACTAAACTGTAACAGTTTACTAATTACTACCCTCTGCCAGTGTTGTCAGGTACACCACCATCAGATAATGCCACAGTCAGAGTTCGTGCATGATCTGCTAATACTCTATAAGCCATGTCGATACCATCCGTATCATCTTTTCCAACTCGACCTTGGTAAGGAGGAGCCCCTGTACCCTAAAAGGATAAAATAAAAGAAAATCATAAAATCATGGTTAACATACAATAGACAAAACACATTAACTGAAAAAACTTAATAGCACTATTATTTTTTAAAAAAGGAAAAACATAAATTTTCAGATAGTCAGTCTTTTACTATGTTAAAATACACATTAACCTCAGAAACTACAAAATTTACTTTATTTACCCACACTATTTTATTATATACTGTGCAGAACATATATCCATGAGCAGAACATCATTCTGATCATTTTTTCACAAAAATTATAAAGCACATTTTTTGTCATTTATCACAACTTAGTTCACGCTTATTATGTATAGCAGGTACACACAAAGAATGAAATATCAATATGGTAAGTTTAAGAGTAGACGCCAATATTAAGCATATTCTGTCATTTACTTTCACATTCACAATGAATTCTATGATTTAATTCACTGAGAATTTTAATTGCATTGTATAGATAATAAAATAATAAGAAAATAAAGACAGACAATGACCACAACCAGGGAAGAACAAGGAATGTCTTTACAACCATTAAATTAATAAGTAAAAGTACATTTTTAATTAAAATTATGAGATTTGAATCGGGTTAGACTTTATATTAATCACATACTACAAAATCCACCTCATCATCATCAGTAACTGCAATTGGGTTTATTACTTGTATTTACATCAATTATACAAAATAAATTAAAATTTATTGAAAGCTTCATTCAATTTAGAAATCACAAATTCTTATTAATAAAAAAAAATGGAATAATTTTTCATAGTTAAAAAGCTTTAACATACAGATATGTAATAGTTCTACCTGGTGTGTTCGAAATAGTACTGACACTAGTCCAGCAGAGATAGTGTACTGTGAGATGTTCTAGGTAAGAAAACCTTATCACCACTCCAGCAGTCCATTTGCAACTGCACACCAACTGAGTTTCCTAATCGTTGACATGTAATGCGAAACATAAGTAGCACATATACTTCCTATTAGAGGCGTATTTTTTTTGATAGGAGAAGTGAGAGAAGCAGATTAATTAATGAAAAAGACAGTTTATAAAAATTTTTATAGAACTTTCCAAGGAAAGTTAGGGGTAGTAATAATTGTATTGTACAGGTTGTATGTTACAGTGATTGGACATAGTGAGCCCTCAGAGCAATTTATAAACCATAGTATAACCTGATTTTTTAATCGTTTTTTTTTTTTTAAATGATCATAAAATAACCCTCCTTCCCAGGAAAAGGTGCCTGAGAAATGTAATTCTTAACAGCCTTACAAAAAGTGTTCACTAATAAACCTGCTCTAAATATCTGGTCACCTAACAAACAGTTTCCGAGGTATTGTTAAACGTTCACATATCTAAAAAAATTCTCTTATATGAAATTTCTTATGTAGAAAAAAATTTTATACTAGCCATTTAAGAAATACATAATATAATTTAACAAGCATGAAATGCACGTTAATGGCACTTATTAAACATGAACTGGGAGCCACTGTTCCATGAGTTTCTGCACAAGCTTATTTATAAGTTATTTAAAATTGTTCCTGAGATGCTTTCATAACAGAGTAAGACACTGACCATTTGACATGACTCTGGTGTCAGTGTAAATTTATGCTAGCATTTCTTGTTTGAACCGCAGAGAATTACTAAAATTTGTGTATCAATCTCTACATCAAGACAGGCCTGTAAAATCCTTATCTCTCAGAGGTAATGACAAGCAATCAAAAAACCAAGCCCAGGAAACATTTCAACATCCATGTTTCTTAAACAGATATCTGTGAAAATACAAACAAGTAAGCAAGGAAACATGACAAGATAATTACACAAAACTCTAAAAAAAAAACCTACCTTTTCTATAGCATCAAAAATAGGTACAAAAAGGTCTGTATCATAATTAGATTTTTTCCCTTGAATCACAGAAACAAGTCGCTCAAAACCCATTCCACAATCAATATGTTTTTTAGGAAGATTTTTCAAAGTTCCATCACTTTCTCTATAAAAAGAAACAAAAAAATAAAGCATTTTAATAAGATAAACAATTTAACATAATAAGTTAAAAAATTATACTAAATAATATTCAATAATTACTTTCGTATTTCAGTTCAAAATAAAGAATGAATCTACAAACTTATTCCATAATTAATCATAATACTACACAGAAATTTAAAAAAAAACACACTGTGTTTGTCAAGTAGAGCTTTTGTATACAGCAGCTCTTTTTTTAATTTTTTGCTAATTTAATGTTTGACTTACAAAGCGACTCATGTTCAGGGTACAATGTCATAAAGCACTAAATTCAATCCTAAATCTTTTATTTAAATTAACAAAATAGTAGAGGCTCCAACAGTTTGTTAATGTACCTCCCTCTTCAGTTGTTATTAAATCACAGTACTTCTTATTCCATCTGCTTTGCAGTGAAGAAATAATACCATATAAATCACTCACATTCTAAATTTTATTTTACCATAAGCATCAATGCAATAAGCGTTGTTATCTTTTTGGTCAGCCTGGGTATTTTTCATACTATATTCACTGACCATTAAGAAATTAATAGGGCTTTAAACATTTATTATTTATAAGGAAATAAATATTTCTGATGATTTATCAGCAACAAATTCACCAAGCTTAACTGTTGTAAAATAAATCAAATTAATCCCTAGTAAAGAGCTATAAATAATATACACAACTTTGTATATAATTTTATATAGTATAAAATTTCAAATATTTTAAATATTTTCTTTATGTTAACATAAAAATATAATATAAGTTTATTATTGCTTTATGAGAATTATAACATCATAAAAATTTAAGGTTAACATTATTTTAACCATAAAAGGTATCTCAAAACTGCAGATAATATCTCATAATTGTAGATAATTTGAATTTGAATTTATTTCTTACACAATTGTTATCAAAATGGATAACCTGCCAGATAAATTCATTAGTCTCAAAATCAACTTTATTTTTGAATGATGTAACAATTTTTATAAACCAATGTTATCATTTTTACAGTGAAAATTCTAACAAGATTATTCAGTCAGAATCAAACAAAAAAGAAGATTACAAACTGTTTAAAGGTCCTACTTACTACATTTGAAAATTACAATATGTATTTCAGCAGCTTACAATTTTTTTTATTTAAATTTTTTTAACATACCTATTAAACTGGATGAAAACTAAGTTCCATATTTCAAGAACATCTGGATCATCCTGGTTAACAAGTGATGCAGCATTTCTATCTCCGATTCTATCATAGTGAAGTTCAGAACAAGGACCACATGGACCAGTTTCACCCATTTCCCAGAAATTATCCTTCATATTACCCGGAATTATATGTGATTCTGGAACCCTGAGTTTTAAGAAAAAATAGGTAATTATGTAAAAGTAATATAAGTAAAGAAAATTAATAACAATTAAAAGTAAAAAGCAAAATAATTAAAATAACAGATAAGAAGACCAAAACAACAATTTTTAATAAGATCTCAAACACCCAAAATATGCTAATGTATAATTTTACTTAAATCCCTTCACACACACGCACGCGCACATTTTAATTAATGTACAATTAAAAAATTATCTTAAAATAGCATTCAAATTTTACTACTAACATATTTTTATTGTACATAAATTACATGCCACAACTAAAAAAGATGTAGGTTGTCTGACTTTATATACTCACTTCTGAAGTCAGCATAACTCTATCAAGAAAACAAAAACTGGCCGTCTTATTAAGGAAATTGAGGTTTGAAGTGATTGCCAGTCATGTTACCGCTAAACTGAATTGAGTGTTGCCCAACAGCACACCAAACCAACTGAAGTACAAGATACTCAGCTTTATAAGAAACACATTCACTCTGTTTATCATAGAAACCAGCTATGAAGTAAATATCATTACTGTCAGAGAATGCAATACTGATTACTGCCTCTTGTACCTGCTCATCTGCTTTACAGACATCATAGTAATGAAAAACAAGTAGCAAGTGTGTAACAATAAATTAATGTACACCTTCGTCAAGAAACTATGCATTATGCAAATTGCTTTTATACAGTATAAGTATTAATAAAAACTCTTCATTAATTAAAAAATATGAAGGGAAAATTTTCTTTTTGCTTAACTAACCCGATATTAAGCCAAATCTGTCTGCATTCTTCATCAGGTTCCAGGCCAACATTTTGATTTCCTTCAAAATATGTAACATATAACCTATCAGGAGAAAGGTGATAAACTTCAGTCAACAACTCCCATGCCCATCTACAAATTTCTTTCTGAAAATATAAATTAGAAAAAAAAAATCAGTACTTTACAACAATTTCTTATCTATACTGTTAGGTACTACAATACACAAAAACTTATAAACTTGTTTATAAAGATAATAACTATTGTTCGTAAGTTCCTACTCCCTTATAAACCAAAATAATTTTAATAAAAATTATTAATATAAAAAGCATTTTCAAAATTAAATTTTATCATGTTCACAATTTTTTGTAAGTTTCTGTAAAATATGTACACTTATATTTCATACTGAACAATCATTTACAAAACAAAAATTGTTGCATCTTATCTGTAGAAGATATGTGATCATCGTCGAAACTGTAAATTGCATTCCTACAGTCTGATACCACAACTTTCTTTCTTGCCAAATTTATCTTAAAATCTCTTCATTTTCTACTTACTAAATCAACACATCTAATCACTCAATTTTTTTTTTTTTTTTGCTTTCTGCAGAAAACTGAGTTAAGTAGATGTCAAGAGAGTACAAACAAAAGCAATACAAAAATATTTGTTAAATTCTCTTCGTATGGTTATTATAAATACAGCAACTTATTATGGATTTAAAAAATATTTCACCTTGCTTAGGTCATAAAGTTGGATAATGAAGGGAACAAAAGGTGTATTCATAATGCTAGATTTTTACTGTTTTATGTTTGTATTTTGCATATACTGTATTTATTGGCATTATTAAAAGATAAATACTAACTACAACAAATAAGGTAATTCAGATCATAGAAAAATACCAATCATTCAAATAAAATAATTAATATACAGACAAATAAAGTATAATAATCAATTTAAAATAGAAAATAATAATGGTTAATCCAGACATTAGAATCCCTAAAAGAACATTTCATACAGAAATAACAATAAAATTAGAAACATATTCAACATTGCAAAAGTAGACAATGCGTACTCAACCATAATGATAAATTTTAGTTGCACTAAGTAATACATGCTAATGAAATTAACTAATTCCGGGTTGGAGATTGGTTACAGTATTATAGATTATCTTATATGAACCACTAACCAAACAAAAAATAGTTTCACATTATCTGAAAGAGATTTATTAATAATAGATAACTGCAAAAGCATCGGGCCTAAATTCGAGAACTATGTTTATAAAAAATTGAAATGGTCATCCAATTTTGTTTTTAAAAATCTTAAGATAGTTTTCATCTTTATTTTACATAAATGCAAAAAACATATTCAAATAAAGATATTTCAAAACCATAAAACACATAAAATAAACATGAACAACTTAATAAAACCCTAAATTTATTCGTCCCTCATTTATCAGACCAACTTGTAAACGTTTGCAATTTCTGTTCACAAAAATCTTCCCAAATTGACAACAAACACATTTTTCAAATTCCTTTAGTTAATGTTAATATCAACAAAATTTGATTGGTCTGTCACTAAAAATCAACAATTATAGTAAAACTTTATCGCTATAATAAAATCCACAGCAAAAACCCCACATTCATCTGATAAAGATTCATGTGCAGTTTCCAGCTCTACGTTTCTAGCAACGTCTGCTTCAACATAATCCTCTCCTGACATTAAAATTCCACGACCTCCTTGCTAACACTTTATCTTATACATCCACCTCTTTACGGCTCTCTTTACCAACTCTCTTTAGAGGTCATTACCACCTCATACTTGACCTTTCTAATTTTGTCTTAAAACAGATCTTCATCAATTATCCTGTCCATTCATGTATTTCCCATACTAATCCTTAGAAACTTCATTTCACGTGCCTGTATTTTGGTGATGTTCCTTCTTTTCTTAATACACAACGTTACCACAAATGTAAGTATTATGGCATAGTATACCTGTACAGCACTGTCTTACTTTTCTGGGGAATTCATCCTGGCTACAATCACTCTCCCCAAATTTAAAAAAAATAATTGTGTTTATTCATTAGCTCTCTCGGTAATGTTTTTTCCTTCTTCTTTCAACCTCCTCTTATGAGAGTTCCAAGATAACTAACACAACAACCCTCTCTAGCTGTTCTTTTTCCCAACCATTACTCTAATCTGGGGTTATCCTCCTTTTTAGTACAATTCCCCTTCACAGTTCCCAAACTGGATAAGTTAATTAAAAATGTGATCAATTCAAAAAGATCTGTGCTACAATTGAGGAAGTTTAATGACCATTTTTTGTAATTTCTTGATGATAATTATACTTAATAATAATTAGAAAAATTTAATTTGCTTGTAATTTCTTGATGATAATTATACTTAATAATAATTAGAAAAATTTAATTTGCTTGTTAAAAATTATATTCAAATACATACACACAAACACGCGTAAGACTTTTATAAAATTCCTGAACTTCAATAAATAAAAAATATTCAGTTTACCATATAAGCTATTCAGCCCTGTCACCTTTAAAATGGTCCTACCTACTTTGAAAATACCTCTCCCAACATACCTTCCATCCTTCAATAGAAAATTCCCTTCATCAAATTAATAACATAAATATAATAACCTTTCAACTTCATTTTTACTTTGAGTAATGAGAAATGTCACTAGTGCTAGATCAGGTGAATAAAAAGGATAAGAAATGGTTGAGTCTCATGTTTTATAAAAAAAAAATGAATAATTAGCCTGTGCACGGGCATATTGCCACTGCAGAACATCAAATTTGAATTTCACACTTCTGGCATTTTTTTTTGTTGATACAAAGATATTTCATTACTTCAAGATAATTCTCTTTATTCACTGCCTTGGCTTCTAGAAGAAAATCATGGTAAATAACACCCTCACAATCAAATACAACATCAGCATTATTTTAAGATCTGACTGCACTTGTCTTGCTTTTTTCAGATGTAGGGATCTTTTTGACACCCAATTTGATCACTGCATCCACATGCATATTGGTCATTGCATAGCCATGATTCATCTGCCGTAATAATGTTTTTTTTAATCTATTCTCATTAAATTAATCGATAAGCTTTTGATTCACATCAACTAGATTCTGTTTTTTCTCATCAGTCAAGGCACTAATTTAGCTTCAACTCATGCCAAAGTTTTGCACAATAATTTCATGGTACGCAGTTTATGAAATGTTTACTTATTCAGCTATTTCATGAATAGTTAAATGATGATCAGAACGAATGAATTCCTTAACTTTTGCAACAATTTCATCAATTAATGGTTAGCCTGAACAAGGATTATCATCAGTTGAAATTCATCCACCTTTAAAACATTTCTATCACTGGTACATCTGTTGTTTGTAATATTTAAAATGATCCTATAAAGTGTTTTCCTAGATTCACATGAAATTTTATATTAATCTTTGCTCATAAAAATCATACATTTTAAATGCAATATAAATCGCATGATGCATGTAATACATATTGGCACAAACAGATATAGTAAAATGACTAAACAAAATATTACAAAGCAGTTTTCACTGGGTTGTTACCCAATGTTGTCACTAGGTCACAACATATTACATTTTGTTAGTAGTACTAACTGTTCAGGAATTTTCTGGACAAACCTCTTATTTATCAAAAAGTTAAATAATTTATTAATAAATACCTTGAAATAATCTCCAAAAGACCAGTTACCAAGCATTTCAAAAAATGTATGATGGTACACATCTTTACCTACATCATCCAAATCATTATGTTTACCACCAGCTCTAATGCATTTTTGTGTGTTAACAGCTCTAACATATTTAGCCATGTCACTAGTTGGATCAACTGTACCCAAAAAGATGGGCTTAAACTAAAAAAAATAAAAAATAGATCTCTAATTAAGACAAAATCTGATAGAAAGTATTCAACAATAAAATTAAACAAATCTTCCTTCGGCATAAATGCCCACAGTTATTTCATAACAATATTTATTTTCAACTAATAACTGCCAATTCAGTTTTTTCTGTTCTACGACTTCAAGCTTCTCTGAGCTCAACCTGAGTTAATAGGAACAGGAATAATTGTTAATAAAATAATAAGAGTAAAAAATAACAATGATAATTTTTACATAAAAATTCAATTACGACAAAATACCTGCAAGATTTTGAATGCCAAATAATATTTTAATACCTGCTAATATTTTCTTACCTGTTCTATTGCAATTAACATAAATATATTCAAATTATCCACTTAACATCAAAGCATTTCACTACAGTAGAAACATGAACTAGTGGATAATTGAAAGTTTGTGACTACATTTAAATACATAAATTAATGAATAACATAACTGTCATTCTTTGTTACTGAAAATGTGCAAAAATAGTAATTAATAATATGACAAATTCAAATTCATGAGCATGATTACTTCAGTAATGTTTCAGGCTGCATTTTACCTCTAACTGGCAAAAGAAAAGAATGATGCTAATTTTAAAAAATCTCATAATTCATTGTACATACTAACTTAATAAAAATGATATTTCTTCACTTAATATAACTAATGTTTCCCTGTTGTATGGGTAATTATATCTTGTAATTAATAAAATTAAAACATTTGTTAGAAGATATTTAATGACAAAGAAAAATTAATATTTATCAACCGTATTAGAATTGACTACAACTAAACCAGCTATCAAGACAGGTGTACCAGTTGAAATAATTCATAATTTTCAAAATTAATCTGCTCATTTATAAGTGTGAAAGTTTATTTTTAAATATAATATTTCTCTATATACTTAAGCTTATTATATTTATTTCTAAATTATCTAAAAAAAAATTTTATTTTATTTCTATATTTATTGAGGTAATATTTGAATAATGAAGTTAATATCTGAAATTACTTCTTTAATTTTTATATGCTCTTAAATATTTAAAAATCTCTCACAAAGTTTGAGTTAATTTTTATATACTTCTTTATATCCACTACAATTAATTTTATATATGGCACCATTATTAAATTTATGGATTTGTGAATATAGTAGGAATTAGTGAGGTTCGGTGGGAAGAGGAAGGTGACTTTTGGTCAGGTGATTTTAAAGTAATTAACTCAGCGTCAAATAATGGGCAGGCAGGAGTAGGTTTCATGATGAACAAGAAGATAGGGAGGAGAGTGGAGTATTTCAAGATGCATAGCGATAGAATCATTGTAATAAGGATAAAATCAAAACCTAAACCGACAATGATTGTAAACGTCTATATGCCTACAAGCGCCCATGATGATGATGAGGTAGAGTGTGTATACGAAGAGATTGATGAAGCAATTAGACACGTAAAAGGAGATGAAAATTTAATAATAGTTGGAGATTGGAATGCAAGCATTGGAAAAGGCAAGGAAGGAAATATAGTGGGTGAATACGGGCTGGGCAAAAGGAATGAAAGAGGGGACCGACTTATAGAGTTTTGCACGAAGTATAATTTAGTAATTGCCCACACCCAATTTAAAAATCATAATAGAAGAATATACACTTGGAAAAAGCCAGGCGATACTGCAAGGTATCAGATAAACTATATCATGGTTAAGCAAAGATTTAGAAATCAACTCATTGACTGCAAAACTTACCCTGGAGCAGACATTGATAGAGACCATAATTTGATGATAATGAAATGTAGATTGGGGTTTAAAAACCTGAAGAAAAGGTGTCAGATGAATCGGTGGAATTTAGAGAAGCTTGAGGAAGAGGAGGTAAAGAAGATTTTTGAGGAGGACATCGCAAGAGGTCTGAGTAAAAAAGATAAGGTAGAAAATGTAGAAGAAGAATGGGAGAATGTTAAAAAGGAAATTCTTAAATCAGCAGAAGCAAACTTAGGCGGAATAAAGAGAACTGGTAGAAAACCTTGGGTTTCAGACGATATATTGCAGCTGATGGATGAACGTAGAAAATATAAGAATGCTAGTGATGAAGAAAGTAAAAGGAACTATCGGCAATTAAGAAATGCTATAAACAGGAAGTGCAAACTGGCGAAAGAAGAGAGGATTAAAGAAAAGTGTTCAGAAGTGGAAAGAGAAATTAACATTGGTAAAATAGACGGAGCATACAGGAAAGTTAAGGAAAATTTTGGGGTACATAAATTAAAATCTAATAATGTGTTAAACAAAGATGGTACACCAATATATAATACGAAAGGTAAAGTCGATAGATGGGTGGAATATATTGAAGAGTTATACGGAGGAAATGAATTAGAAAATGGTGTTATAGAAGAAGAAGAGGAAGATGAGGAGGATGAAATGGGAGAAACAATACTGAGATCTGAATTTAAGAGAGCATTACAAGATTTAAATGGCAGAAAGGCTCCTGGAATAGACGGAATACCTGTAGAATTACTGTGCAGTGCAGGTGAGGAAGCGACTGATAGATTATACAAACTGGTGTGTAATATTTATGAAAAAGGGGAATTTCCGTGAGACTTCAAAAAAAGTGTTATAGTAATGATACCAAAGAAAGCAGGGGCAGATAAATGTGAAGAATACAGAACAATTAGTTTAACTAGTCATGCATCAAAAATCTTAACTAGAATTCTATACAGAAGAATTGAGAGGAGAGTGTAGGAAGTGTTAGGAGAAGACCAATTTGGTTTCAGGAAAAGTATAGGGACAAGGGAAGCAATTTTAGGCCTCAGATTAATAGTAGGAGGAAGATTAAAGAAAAACAAACCAACATACTTGGCGTTTATAGACCTAGAAAAGGCATTCGATAACGTAGACTGGAATAAAATGTTCAGCATTTTAAAAAAGTTAGGGTTCAAATACAGAGATAGAAGAACAATTGCTAACATGTACAGGAACCAAACAGCAACAGTAACAATTGAAGAACATAAGAAAGAAGCCTTAATAAGAAACGGAGTCCGACAAGGATGTTCCATATCTCCGTTACTTTTTAATCTTTACATGGAACTAGCAGTTAATGATGTTAAAGAACAATTTAGATTCGGAGTAACAGTACAAGGTGAAAAGATAAAGATGCTACGATTTGTTGATGATATAGTAATTCTAGCCGAGAGTAAAAAGGACTTAGAAGAAACAATGAACGGCATAGATGAAGTCCTACACAAGAACTATCGCGTGAAAATAAACAAGAACAAAACAAAAGTAATGAAATGTAGTAGAAATAACAAAGATGGACCACTGAATGTGAAAATAGGAGGAGAAAAGATTATGGAGGTAGAAGAATTTTGTTATTTGGGAAGTAGAATTACTAAAGATGGATGAAGCAGGAGCGATATAAAATGCCGAATAGCACAAGCTAAACGAGCCTTCGGTAAGAAATATAATTTGTTTATATCAAAAATCAATTTAAATGTCAGGAAAAGAATTTTGAAAGTGTATGTTTGGAGTGTCGCTTTATATGGAAGTGAAACTTGGACAATCGGAGTATCTGAGAAGAAAAGATTAGAAGCTTTTGAAATGGGGTGCTATAGGAGAATGTTAAAAATCAGATGGGTGGATAAAGTGACAAATGAAGAGGTATTGCGGCAAATAGATGAAGAAAGAAGCATTTGAAAAAATATAGTTAAAAGAAGAGACAGACTTATAGGCCACATACTAAGGCATCCTGGAATAGTCATTTTAATATTGGAAGGACAGGTAGAAGGGAAAAATTGTGTAGGCAGGCCACATTTGGAATATGTAAAACAAATTGTTATGGATGTAGGATGTAGAGGGTATACTGAAATGTAACGACTAGCACTAGATAGGGAATCTTGGAGAGCTGCATCAAACCAGTCAAATGACTGAAGACAAAAAAAAAAAAATTAAATTTATCCTGTGAATGTAATTTTAGTATGATTCAAATATTTTGTCAGACTAAGACAATGATTTTCATTATTGTAAACATTAACTACTATTCAGTATTTTTATTAATACAATTATACATAATGAAATATGATATGGACAATAAGAATATTTACAGCCAAAAATTGGCTGATGTGCTTAAACAAAATGGCTGCTCAAAAAAAAAAGTAAAAACATAAGAATAAAATAATAACCTCTGTTTTAATTCTCTAAATGTGGTAAGACAGTGATATAAAGTAAAAAATAAATTTTATCAGCAATTACTTTTGAATGATATGAAATGGAGCACAACCCAGCTGTACAAAAAAAAAAGTCAGTGGTACCATAAGTTAGTCAAAGATCTGACGTTCAGATTTTACAATCGTAAATGCAAACAAGCAGAAACACCCAGCTAAGGAATGTATGAGAGGCATTCAGAAAGTTCTCAGCCTGACTCGGATATGATGTAAATATGACCAAATGTATATATAAATGTTATATATTTGTCAAGTATGATCCTTGCTGACTTGCTGCAAAATTTCTGATGTGTGCATCCAGTGGCTTATTTATGACACGTGAGTAAAATATTTTTTTTTAAAACTGGGTAAAACTGAAGTTTAAGCATTTATAAAGGTCTTACTTTAAAAGGTTTAACCCTGATGGGCATAAAAAAGGTTAGTTAAACATTAAATTGTTTCCCCTTCAGTTTCAATAGTAGAAACGTGGGCTGCTGAATTTAAAAGTGGTCATATACCCATTCAAGATGAAAAACAATAGGGATACCCAAAAACCACTAATACATGACCAAATCATTAGAAAAATTTACAATGCCATATTAAATGATCACCAACTGAAGATGCAAGAGCTTGTTGACATCGCTCAATTGACTCAAACATCCAAACTGACTGTGTTCACTACATTTTCCACAATGTTTTGGGTACGAAAAAGCTTTTTTCTAGACGATGCTCTGTGTTACCAGTCGACAAAAAACGAACTTGACGCTACACTTCTCAAGGATGTTTAGACTTATTTTAACCCAATTCTGCTGTGTTTCTTTGATGCTTTATTACAGTAGATGTAAATCTATTAATCATTTCATACCAAAGACCAACTAACCACCAGTCCAAACAATGGATGGAAGCAGATGAAAGTGCACCAAGAAAGTGAAAATGGTTCCATCTGCAAGAAAAGTCATGGCTATGTTTTTTCCTTCACGCTAGAAGACTACCTGGAAAACGATAGGATCGTCAACAGGGAGTATTACACTTAACTACCGGACTAACTGAAGATTGTTATTCAGGCTAAACATCCATATCTGGCAAAAGGAAAGTGTTCTTTCACAACAACAATACACCTGCATACATCTTGCGCTATTATTGCAAAACTCTATGACCTAACTGCTTCTACATTTCTACACAAACTGGATTTGGCTTCCAGCAATTACTTCCTCTTCCCAAACCTGAACAAATGGCTCGCTGGATGATGTTTTAAGTCAAAGCTGAGAAAACCACTAATTTTGCAGATCTGGACAAACTGCAATATACCTAAGACTATTAAAAATTGGAAAGTCCAAGTGAATCAAATTGTAAGCCAATCTGAAAAAGCTTGTTTTCTTTGTCAGGTTGAGAATTTTCCAAATGTCCCTTATGTGTATAAGAAAACATTTAAAAAGAGAGCTTTCTTATGAAATTTGAATAGAAGATAATAAAGCATCAGTAGCAAACAAGAACTCACAACATACTCTGAAAGAGACAGAAGAATTTAAGAGTGAAAGAATAAATACAGGCCCATAAGAAAATTATCCAAAACTTTCTACAGAAAGACAAACAGGACAGTGTATAAAAAAAAACTCAATAACAATATCATCCTTCTGCATTGAATTTTCTAAATCTTGGCCATACAAGGACTGTTTCAAGAAGTTACGTAGAATAAAATATAACTTCAAAAGTTTAGATAATAGTAATTTCTTGATATACTTAAATTTCATGATTTTTTTTAATTTACGTATTTGTGTATTTTACAGATTTTTTATTTTTACACATATTTATATTCATAATTAAACAAAACTTGTACATACATTCTGAAAAATAAAACAAAATATTGGTTTAATCGAATTTGCTGAATTAACTTTCATTACTGAAAGCAAGGACTTTGTATAAAATAAAATAACTGTACTAATTAGGGCAATCTCCAAACTAATCACAAAATATATATTTTCTTTCCATAGGTAGTACCAAAACACTTCTAGACTGAGACAAAGATGATAGAGATTTTTAAAGCAGCCGGTCCAACTGCATTTATTAGACCTTCTCATGAGTCAGATTGGGTCAGCACTTAAGCACTTACTTAACATCTTTAAAAAAATCAGTAACATAAATTTCTAAATTTTGTACTACCATAAAACTTTGAACATAAATTCTTAAGCAGTTGGATATTAACATATTCATACAAAAAAATATATATATAATATAAAAAATGCACCAAAGAATACTCTTATTTAACGATGCATGAATGGCTGGCAGTAGACTTTTTTGTTGAATTAAAATCCACAAAAAAGAAAAAAAAATCAAAAACTTTTAACATTTCATACAAAATTACAATTACACATAATGATCAGTGATAAATATGTGCTGAGCCAGCATGAAAGACAACTGCTCATATACTTCTAAGCAATACTATAATGTTTCAACCACAATTACATTGGTAGCAAATTTTATATTAGCACATACTTACAATGAAAGACTATTTAATCACCAATATATAAATTTTTACTGAACTTAAGGGCAAGGTAAAATACCAAAAACTGCAAACAAATTTTTTTTCATTCTTCCTTAAGTCTACAGAATTTACAGTTTAAAAAATAAACACAACATATTAAGAACTACACTTTAAATCAAATAAAAAAATGTATAACCTACCTGGTTCATTCCAGCATTTGTAAACAGAAGTGTTGGATCATCTAAAGGAATAACAGAAGACGAATGTACATATTCATGATTTCTTTTCTTAAAAAATTCTATGAACGTACGTCGAACATCTTTTGCTGTTAGCATGTTATCCATTTTGAAATTGTTTAATACAAGTAGGACTGCAAACAAAATATATTTATAAAAAACATTTTGCATCACTAAATTATATAAATGAATAACAATATTTTTTTTAAAATATGCATATTAATCTTGACACAGTCAAATTGGTTGTCTAAAGTATAAATTCAAAATCTTTTAATTTCAAATGTCTGTTCCCATCAAAAAAAAATAATAACTGTATAATTATTTGTCTAACTATATAAATATATACAGGTAGACAAATAGTTTTATTACAGATATTAATTTTTTTGATGGAAACAGACAAAATATATATATATTATACATGTACTTATTGAAAATTTGTTCAGTAGCTTACAGATTTTAATGAAACTCATAGACTGATCTGGTCTTGACCCAAATCTAAACTTAGTACAAATAATATTTCAAAAATACAAATAAGTATGCCACCCCTCTCCAAATAAGTAACAGTTTTTGACATTTTTTCAATAAAATATTACAATTTATTGCAATCAATTTTTAACTTTTTCTCTAAACATTTTAAACAATAAATCTTACATTTTTCCGGTTATTGGTTATTTGGATATAGCACAAAGTACTCTTAGACCAACAATTTGGGGTATGTGTAAACCAACATAATTTTTTTTTTTAAAGAAGTTATAGTGATTCCACCTCTAGTTTTTCCCACTCAAGAGGAATTCTTTAAAAAAAATTCTATAAATGTACAATCTAAAGATATTATACATTATTTTGCAATTAATATTGCTCAACGTTGGATTATTATGGCAAATTAAAAAATGGCCTGATGTTACTCTAATATTCAAAGAATTTTTACAGAAAATTAAAAAAAAAATTAGTTGAAAAACTTGGAAGTAAAATTCACATATTTACATGCTTGTTCACATTCTTCTTCAAGTTTTTTTTCTTTTAGTTTCCTGTAATTTAATTTAAATCTACCTTAATTTAAAAACAGATTCTTCTAATTTAATTAATTTTGTTTACATTTTCGTTACTTTTCTTATTAAAAGACAAACATGTCTTTCCAATTTTATAATTATTATATCTACATTAAAACCATACACCATGCCCTTATATACAAGTATCCCAAGAGATGTTGGACATTCTTTTTTTTAAGGGAATAATTCACGATAACAAAATAAACAAAAATGGTCATGCAGAAATACCCTGATATCACCATTTTGGTTTTTAAATAAAATCTTAAATATCTTAAGAACATCTAGATATTGTAATGAAATTACAATATTTTTGGGTAAATGTACCCAAAAAATCTACAAAATAAAAAATTTGAAAATTCAAAAATGGCAGCATTTATAATTTTTTAATATTAATACCTCCATAAATATTAGCTTTATCAAATTATGTTTTATCAAATAAAATGTTAAACTTTTTATTGTGAACAAAATTACATTTCATTTGTTCAAATTAGTTGGGATATGGCTGAATTGTCAAAGTTAATCGCAAAAATCAGACCAAAATTATTTTTTCTTTTCTTTGAATTGTTAATAATAATTACAACAATAAAAATTACTGTAAATTATTTTTAATTCAATAAGTAAAAGAAGTGATAACAGGCACAAAATTATCAACACACTGTGATAAGAAACAATTAAGAAAGAAAATGTCTCTACCATCTGTCCGTTGGTTGTTTTCTCAAATTTCCATACATTAATGTATTCTTGCAATTTACATTTGAATGAGTCGTTTTAAAACCTATTTCATGAAAATCTTGAGCGCGCGCGTGCTCATACACACACACACAAAATAGATAGGCATAAATTTTTACACATCCATACTAAATAAATGAATGAAATTGACCATCGTTGGCTTCCAAAGTTGGATAAAAAATACCATTTAAGATACCTTTTATGATTAAAAAGGTATTGGTTTTCACTCTGCTAAATTTCTTTCATCAGAGAATTTTTATAAAGATACAACACTGGTTTTGCCAAAGTACAACTAGCACAAAACAAATAAAAACCATAAGATTAAGCATTTTTTGCAGATCTGCGGAATCATAAAACTTTAACTCAGATAAACTAATAAGAGATAAATAAGAATATTACACTTAAGAGACTGTGAAACGTCTTTCAACTAACTGGATAACTCTCAATAAGACAAGTGTAAAAGTGTCATACAATCAACCAAAATATCAATAAAGAATAAAATAGAAAATAGTTGATGACATATTGAAATAGTGCTCAGTTTGATAACTAATACACATCATTATATAAACTTTGGAATTTAGCATTTGTAATTTGAAAAACATAAATCCTCATAATCACTAATTAATTATTTTTTTGTTTTACTTTTTTTTCATAATACATTATATCGGTCTTTAATAGTTATAATTATTTTTCAATTTTTTTTTTTAACATATGGCATAAGCAAGAAACAATGCATTGAAATAGTGTAAATATAATATTTATTTATTTCATAACAAAATAGAATATACTTAGCTCTTACATTTAAATACATTCATTACTGTACACTTCAAAAAACTACAAAAAAAACACAGAAAATAAAAAATTTCTTAACGTAAAATTTAATACTTTATTTTCAAAATAGATGTTGCAATTTATACATGAATATGACCATCTTGTATAAGAATATTAATTATTTTTCTGGAATAAGATGAAAAGAAAATAATTTTATCTAAGATAGCCATAATTAACAATATGATTATTATAAAAAAATTAATAATTAAAAACCCCCTCTTACTAAATGATTAAAAAGAAAAAAACGTTTTACAGCTTTTAATACATTTAAAAATTTATAAAAATGTAAGTCTGTAAATATTTGTGCCAATTTTTTTTTCAGAATATTGTAAACAAGTTATGAACAAAGATCAAATTATAAAAATCAGAAAAACAATTTTAATCTAATAAGCAACTCTAAACAATAAAAATTTTATATTAAACAGAATATACATTTTTTTAAGTTACATTTTTTTATATTCCTGATAATGGCATGAATAATCGAAAGCGCTTGAGTTTTTCCTATTATTCTTGGTTACTAAGAGTAAATTTTTAATTATTATTATTGTAGATAAGAAAATAATAAAAGTAACTTTTTAAAAAAATAATAAAAAAACAGCTTTTAAATGTAAAATATTTTGATTTTTATAGATTTTGTCAACATTTACATTACTAACTTAAACAGATATTTTCTGAAACAAATTTGGCAAATAGTTTCACTGAATACTGGTAATTATTCCGACCAAAATTTCACAATAGAGTATCGATATTTATCAAGATAAAAAAATTCACACAATTTCATAAGAATATAAAATAAATCAACAAAAATTCTTAAGTTTTACCTTAGAAAAATAAGAAAGATTAGGCATGGCTACTCTGTAGTTTATAACATAGTAATTAACATTCACTGATATCTTTAGTCTATCTATTGTTACATCAGATGCAAATTAAATAATAGATTATTTAGATAAATTATAAAGATAAACATCTTTATGATGTAACAACACTTATAAGCAATTACACAAGTATAAATCTAAATAAATATATATGTATATGTTCTGGATATATATTACTGCTAAAGAAGTAAACCAAGCAATAAAAGTAACTGTTAACAAAAAATTTGGAAAAACTCAGTGGTACTTTAAAACAGAATAATCATCATTTAAGAAAAGACATCAATTATGAATAATATTTATTATGACAAAAAAATGTTTGTATTACACAACAATGATTATGCACGGGACGGATATTTGCAGTACACAGGAATTACTTTAAAAGAGATTCCTATCACTACGTCATTTTTCAAAAAGATATGGGTCTATCTCCTTTTCAAGTAGCTACTTAGCATCTCTGACAAGCTACTACAGTTTTATCGATTGTTTCTTCAGAGTTCCCATCCCCCATGCTCATCATGATATTTCAAAAACAATTAAAATTTTATGAAGCGTATAAACTTTCATGTTCTCATAGTCCACTATCAGTCGTAGAAATTTTCTATTACATTATAATCTAAAGAGCATGCTGACCAATACATTTTGTTAATACTGTTATCACCTTAACTTTCCTTGACCTGAGAGCTCTATTTTGTATACCAGGATGTACAAGTGATCTACCTCATTAGCAAGTGTACAACTAAAGGATGCATGATATAGTTTATGTGTAGCTAAGATGTTGAAAAGTTTTTCTTCTGCCATAACATATGTTATTAGAAAATTTTTAAAGTCAAATCCTCCTCCATTGTGCGTGCTGCTCTGTCTATTCTTTCCCAGCTAGAAATTTTGCAGGCTTTCTTACCCTTCATCAGGGTAAGAAGCTTTTTTTATGTATAAGCTTTCTTACCCGTTTCATCTAAATGTCTAAGATAACAGCATTGACAGCATTATAAAGAGTTTGGTACAAGATTGTAGCAGCTTCACATCTTTTATCTTCGGGTGGAACCATAAATAAATTTATTTACACTACATCTGTTGCTGTTTGAGAAATCTTGTTGCAGATACAACATAATGCAATCTCAATGCTATTTAAGGAATTCAAATGTGAATTATGACTTACAATAACTCTGTTTGAAAACTCTTTTAACTCTCCTTCCGTAATAACAAAAGCAAAATAAGGTTCCTTGACACATCCTGTACAATGAATTTATCAATTACATTAACAAACCAGTTAGTCATTTTAATACAGAATACTGTCATAATATACCAAAATATATTGTCACAATATACATAATTCACAAATTACTTGAAATAAAAATTTAACACATTCTCACTAAAAAATCAGACTGACTTACATACATTTGTATTTTTAAGTAAAAATGAACTTACATTAAACAAAGAAAAGACAAATCCTATTGAATTTCATAAGAAATTTTATAAAATAATACAACTTAAATCAGTAGTAATAAAACAAATAAATATTTTTGTCATTAACTTCTAGTGATTAACAAAATATTTATCATGAGATATGACAATGATTTACTTGGTAAAGGAGAATCTGAGGTGCATACTATGCATGTGATAGGCCAAGCATCACTCCCCAGCAAGCAACTACAAAAAAAGTTCAACTTTTTTAGATCAGCATGCATTAGCACTTCACCACTTAGCAAAAATTCTTTATCACACTGTCACTTCCATATTTTTAGAGATTTTGAGTGAAATCAGAAAGTCACCATGTAGTGAGTTTAAATACAAACGGTTAACAATCTTCTCAAAAATAATTTTATTCAAAGATATGCTTGATATCACTTCAGTTTATAGATTATGTTGGGTTCATTTGTCTGAATTCATTAAGTTTATTGATATAATCTCTTGAAATTACTCCCACCCAGTTGGTGTGAAAGACCACACTCAATTTAACAGTTCATTTCAGTTCAGACTTTCCAGACATCATACATCATATTGTGAGGTCTGTATTGCTTGAAGAGTATCGTCACCATTAATCACAGATAAGTATGTGCTTGGAAAGCAGGTCAGTTCAAAGGGTTCCCTTAATCATTACCCGTCTTATAGGATTACTTTTTATGGGAATCAGCAAAGTAATGAGTATTGAACAATGCAGGCTTTAACAACTGAAATCTCAGATAACTGCATACATGAAAGCATTTCACATGACCGATTCACCTAAAGTTTTCTGAAACAAAATGAAATACGTCAAAGTTTGTATTTTTTTAGTCTTTGTCCCTTCTATAATGTTCTAAGAGAATCTTGTAAAAAATGAATTTCCAAACAATTAAGATATTCCAAAGTTGATTTAAACAATGTTTTTTTGCGATTGCAATCTAAGCAAATTTTTGATCGATATGATTTTAAATAATTCTTTGCAATTTCATTTCCCTCTCATAACCTGATTCTAATTAAGCATCACATTTACATCTATATTATAGTATAGTTATCGACATATTAAAGAGGTTCTACCTTCAACAGTATATGATGCAGTGTAGTTTATAACATAATGAATCTGTAAACTTCAACTCATAAACTCATGCTATTAACTTACTGAAAATGTAATTACAGTATATCTGCTACAGTAATTTTTCATCGAAATATCAATAAAAAAGTAGCAGCCATGTTTATCTGGGATGCTTTTAATATTTCATTCCTAAAAACAGGCAGTTCTTTAAATTTATAAACTTTCAACTATTTTAATCTAAATAAGCTGTTATTAGGCTGACTTTATAGAAAATTGTATATAACTTAACTTTTAAGAAATCATATTGCTCTAAAATTGCATTCCTTCTCATATGTTGGAAAAACACACTTTCTAAGTATATACATGACACTAAATACGCAGGAAACTCAGTTTTCAAGTATTTCATGAAGATAATAAAATTTTTAATTCTTATGCCCTTTCCATAATGGAATTTTTCTTGCATTATATATTTTATGGGTGGATCATATTTATAAAAGTTGAATTTGCAATTGTAAACTAAGCCAATTTGAGTGTATTGAACTCAACAACAGTTTAAGATGTTCTAATTTTTTTTGGAAATTTGTGTGAAATACTTTATAAGAATTGCACTGCGTAGTATCAATACATCTAGAACAGAAAAAAGCTAAATAGCTCTAATAGTACTTTAATGGAAATGATTCCAACCTTATTCAAAGACTTATTACTTCTCTCATTGATTAAAGATTAATATTTAATTATTATTTTCCAATGAAAAGGTTACATTAATTTGTTACTTATCACCATCTTTTTTAGCCTTTCTTATGGCTGTGATTCAAGTTAAGTATCTAAACTACAAGTAGTACTAGTCAGAATAACCTTCTTAGAGTATAGTGATACTCATTATACATTCTGCTTGTTCAACAACATGAAAAACTCACATGTTGGGCTGATAACACTAGCATTTAGAAGGCATGGCATGTTGCTGTGCAATAGTTTATTCAGCTCAATGAAGACTGCAGCAGGAAACAACTCCCACATGTCAATTTCCCCACCATGTCAGTTAGCTTGACATGAGATTCTTGATGTTCTTAGGAATGAGATACACCACTTTTGTGAATGATTTGTGTCTAAGTTAGGTATGGACAACCATAAAGTAATGCCAAATAACATACATCAAAGCAAACATACAGCACCCATTGTAGTAAATGTTGAAACACTTCCCACAGCATTAGGGGGATAAGATTTTGTCAAACTTAGCAACAAAGAAAAATGCCGACATTTTTAAGAAAGAAAAACTAAGTTATGTTAAAAATCATAAATAAAGTAGACAAAATCATATAACACACTACATGGCACACAACCAACAGCAATCCAGCAGTGTACAAATTGTACTAAATATGGTACTAGTGAACTGGGTGCACACTTAGCCACAGATATATCGCACACAAAAAAAAGCACAATCTTTCTAAAATCAAGTTGGTACAACTTTCATACCATAACTGTACTGTTTTAATACATAAGAAAGAAATTTCCAAACCACTTCACAGTAAAACCATTAGCAATATAAGTGAAAAGAAACTTATACCATAGTTCTGAATAAATATGTTAATCTTTTCTACATTTATTTTAGTGCCTACAATTTCAGAAAACAATTAAGTACTTTTTAGAAAAACTTATTAGAAACTGAAAAAAAAAGAGCTTACTAATGTAGTACTTAAAAAGTATTAAAACTAATTTTGCTCCAGTGATGGCTGTGTTATCAATGCACAGAAAATAATGAATTGCATAACAACCTGTCCCATTTCTTATTTTATCAAAACTGATACTGACTTTTCAAATATTTCAAAGAATATTTTTAAGAAATCCTTACATCTAATCTACACAAATAACCCACAAACGAATGACCACACTTACCCCACGGTGGTACCTCATAGTACCATAAATAACAAAGAATTCAATAAAAATTTTATTTACTTTTTATAAATGTATATAACTTTTAAGTATACTATTTAACACCTCTTGACAACTTACTAACTGGTACATAATATACTATACAGATTTTGCGAGGAACGAGTAGATATGTTACTCTACATAAATAAAAAAAATTAACTGCCCCAGCATTTGCAGAGATAGATCAAAGGAAACAATGGTAAAACCTTTAACAAACCAGCATCACAGAATAAACAATTAATTGAAAATACACTATATTTTAAAGATAAAAAGTAGATGTGATTAAAGTACAAACTAATTAAATAAACCCATGTAATATAAGGTAAGTAGTGCATGAATAATAATTATAAAAACACAACCCAATTCAGAAGTCATTAATGAAAGATTATATATACACGTTGAACGGGATCTAGAAAATTCAGGATTTTTTTGTATTCGTCAACACAGTAACACTTTCATAAAAGAAAATCTTTGAATAGTATTTTAAATAAATTGGTAGCAAGATCTTTTAAATGGTTCAGTATTTTATTAAAAATGACAATGGAATCATAACAAAGCTCTTTCTTTTAAGCAGAAGTACTGTTACACAAAACAATTCTAATGTCTGGTTTTCTAGAGGTGTATATTGTTAATGTTTAAAAAAATAAATCACAATTCCTTTTAGCAAACATTGCACATTAATAAATATAAACAGAGGGATAAGTTAAGATTTTCAATTTTCTAATTATCGATTTGCATGTTTAATGCTTACAGGCATCCCAAACAATGACTTGTCAGCCCATTTGGATGTGAACTTCCAAGATTTTAAATAATATATTTATTTTTATAAAATATTCATGATGCTGCTCCTTTAATTACTACATCTACCATTATTCAAAAATATTAAGAAAGTTAAATTAATCATGAACCAATCTGATTAAAAAAAATCACATACTACCATACTACATACGATTCTATATGTTAAAAAAATACTTCAACAAAATATTAAATAAAATTATAAATTTTCATTTAAAATTAAATCATCTACATAAATTAAATATACACAAAATACATTTAAGACACATTAGAACTTCCTTATTGAAAAAGTCATATTTATAAAACAAAAAGTATGTCTTTTCACGACAAAAAACAAAAAAGCTTTAATTTTGTTTACAACTGAAGGATGATTTCACTAGATTTTAGACAAGAAATTGTTCTTCAGCACATTTAATCGAGAAATATATATTATACAGTAATTATACATGGCTAATTTTTTTTTTTTGCTATTTCATTTGAGAGCCATTCTAAGCCTTCATACAATCCTTCACCCCGAATTGCACATCCAGCTTGAATGAACCAACGAATATTTTGAGCCCGTTTCATATTTAATTTTTCAATTATTTCAGAAATACTCATGGCATTAGGAAGATCTTGTTTATTAGCAAAAATTAAAACAGCAACATCTTTCAGTTCTTCATCAGTTATAATATAATTCAGTTCTTCGGCAGCACTTTTAATTCGTTCTTTGTCATTAGAATCGATAACAAATATCACACCTTCTGTACCACGAAAATAATGATGCCATAATGGTCTCATTTTGCTTTGACCACCAATATCCCAAACAACAAACGATACATTTTTATACTCAACAGATTCAACATTAAAACCAATAGTTGGTATTGTAGTAACAATTTCACCTAACTTCAGTTTATAAAGTATTGTACTTTTTCCAGCACAATCTAAGCCAATCATTAACACTTTTACCTGCTTCTTACCAAAACAACGTGTAATTAAACTTGATAAAGTAAGACCCATCCTCAGATTAAGTAGCAAAAAATCATTAATTGATAAGTCATAGGCCTGAAAAGCTCATCATGAAAATCAAGATTGACATTAATCATCAATCAGTAAATCTAAATTTAACTTATCATGCAACAAAACGTTTATTACAAAATATTAAATTTGTTAGTTAAACTTTCAAAATGAGACTTGCAACACAAAACCATAGAAAGAATATTCCTTTAAAACTTATAACTTACAAAGAATTACCAATAACACCACTATTTCCGCATCTACAATGTAAAAAAGCAATTGCAAGTGAATATACCTTTGGAAACCAGTAGTAAATTTTTCTATGAAACTACCTTCTACGTTATATTACTGAACCTAACTGTAATGAACAATAATATATTTGCCGACAAGCCGATTAAGGTTAAGCGGACAGCTGATCAAATACTGAGGAACCAATTAGCACTACAATTTTCATATCAATCATGTCAATAAGAGTAATAATCAATATCACATTTTAAATTCTCTCTTCATAAAAACGTTATACCTATTCAAATTTTTGTCTTAACTGTGAATCTGCCATATGGATAAAATGAACAAATCATATCTGTGTGAAAGAATACAAAAATTACGGGTGAAAAAAACAGAGTTATTTCAGAAAATTAGTACCGATTTTATGGCAACGTATAAGCCAGTGTTAACATTTATTTCCCATAAAGCAAAGTTAGTCTTGCAAAATTTACTAGGATACCTATTCCTCAAACACAAAATACATCAGCAGCAAACTGACTGCACAGACAGTCGGTTACGTCCACGTGAAATATCAGATAGAGCTTCTGAACTAGAGTAATTTTGATAATCGTCCCAAGTACTTTCCTTTTTACTTTCCTAAATTAAAATAAAATCCGTATTGTAAAATAAATAAAAATAATAATTTAACATTTTATATAATAACATATATATATATATATATATATATATATATATATATATATAAGTGTGTGTGTGTGCGTGCGCGCGCGTGTGTGTTTACAAATATGCTAATGGATTTAATTTACGCTTTTGAATAATATTTTATGAAAGAGTAACTCTACTATTGCAAATTGTTGTTGATTATACATTAAGGATATTTATATAATGCTATGGAAGAATTTAACATATGGACTTTTACTGAGAAAAAAACAATTATACTATATGTAATATTTTTAAAAAGATATAGAAATTTTTCATCTTAAAATTAACAAACATCTATAATTTTCATCAGGTCAACAATGATTTAGTACCAAATGCCGTGCATTGCGAGATGCATTGTGGTTCTACACGTTCTTTGTGAACACGCTCTTATTATGCTTATCGAGTCATACCCAAAAATGCGATCGGTTCGGCATCTGTTCTTTGTGTAATACATTACTGGAGTTGTGATTGTGAATATTTAATAAATTATTTTATTTGTGTGTTAACGTTATTCGGTAGTCATCGACACTTCTTTCCGTTCATAATGAAGCTGGTGGATCATGTGATCCGCAGTTTTAAAGTTGCAAAAGTGTTCAGAGAAAATACAGATAAGATCAACAGCATAGACTTTTCCCCGAGTGGCGATTCTTTGATTTCCTGTAGTGAAGATGATCAGATTGTTATTTATGACTGCGAGAAGGGTACTCAGATGAGAACAGTGAACAGTAAGAAATATGGAGTAGATTTAATACATTTTACTCACGCCAAGAACACTGCTATACATAGCTCAACCAAAGTGGATGACACTATTAGATACTTGTCCCTCCACGATAATAAATATATTAGATACTTCCCAGGACATACGAAGAAAGTGGTGACGCTGTGTATCTCACCGGTTGAAGATTGTTTTCTTTCTGGTTCAATAGATAAAACTTTAAGACTATGGGATTTACGTTCCCCAAATTGTCAAGGTTTAATGCACTTATCTGGCCGCCCAGTGGCTGCTTATGATCCTGAAGGCCTAATTTTTGCTGCTGGTGTTAATTCTGAAAGCATCAAACTATATGATTTAAGGTCATTCGATAAAGGACCTTTTGTAACTTTCAAATTAGCTCAAGAAAAAGAATGTGATTGGACAGGACTTAAATTCAGCAGAGATGGTAAAACTATTCTGGTGTCAACAAATGGTTCTATTATTCGTTTAATTGATGCTTTTAATGGTCAACCCCTTCAGACGTTCACAGGTCATCTCAATAACAAAGGCATTCCTATTGAGGCATCATTCAGTCCTGACTCGCAGTTTATTTTCAGTGGTTCAACGGATGGAAGAGTACATGTCTGGAATGCGGATACAGGGTATAAAGTTTGTGTTCTTAATGCGGATCATCCAGGACCAGTTCAGTGTGTACAGTTTAATCCTAAATACATGATGCTTGCATCAGCGTGCACAAATATGGCATTTTGGCTTCCTACTGTTGAGGAGACACCTTAGGCTAACACCGGTAGGTTGATGTTCTTTACAGAATGATGCGTTAAGCATTCCAAGTAAATTTCACCCCAGTAATTAGGGTGTTTATGTATACCGCACTGAAATGTTACTTCTCTTTTTAAACAATCTGTTGTACGGTTAGGTTGATTATTCAGATTTTGATGTTTTGATTGAACTTGTTCTTAAATTGATTATGTAATCTTGTATTAAAAGTATTGATGGAAGCATTTTATTTTATAAACTATATGCTTATTATTTAGGCCCATTTTTATCTTGTTGATTATAGTGTATATTAAGGTCCTATGTGTCTGGTAATAGTTAATGTGCTAGACTCATAAATAACCTTAAAAATTACACTTTTCATTTATGGTATAAATTTGTTTTACTGAAACTTAGAAGATACTTTATGTAACTTAAACTGTTTATTTTTGCACATTTTTTAAATTTTGTAGAGTAAGTGGAAGGGATTGTGTGTTGTTCAGACCATGTTATTAATTAGAAACATCATTTTATTTTAAGTTTTTTAATCTGGTATTAAATTGAAAATAATAAGATATGTTTCTTCTATTGCCACAGGTTCCTGCTGGTTTTAAAATAAAATTGTTAAAACTACTGGGAGGGTTGGTATTAAGTCTTTATTATATTGTATATGTGTATGTAAAGTGGTTTTTCAGTTAAAAATTTGTTTTAGAAGATTTTTAAATTGAAACTTAAATAAGAAAGTTAATATTCTTGAAATTTTGCACTTGACATTTGTTTATTATGATTGTTACAAATAATTTATTTTAAAAAGCATATGTGTAGCTCATTATATAAGCTCCATTTTGTTCTTTCAAAAATCAGTTACATAGATTATTTAATAAAAATAAATGTGTTGTGCCATGCTCCCTAATTAATTGTTTTAATCTAATCTTTACTCTTAATTGTTGAAAGAATACCTTTATTTCCTTGTTTATATCAAGGTTAATAAATAAAATTTTATTGCATACAACTCCTGTGATTTCATTAATTTTTAATAAGGTATTTTGTATTACTTTTAAACACCAATCTCTGCAGTGATATTTTTTTGTTTATTTTTAAAATTAAGTCTTTGTACCCAATATAACCACAGTTTTTCCCCATATGCCATGAAAACAATAAAGTTCACTTTTAATAATTTATAAGTAAACATATCAGATTAAAAAAGTATCTTCTTAATGTGATTTTAACAACATGCTTAATTCTCTTTATGTGAGAATTTTTTTTTTATGCAATGCAATATTTTTTGGACAGGATTGGATGTAATTCTAATTTTAGTCCCTCAGTGATTTTATTTGTCTTTGTTCTGGTGTATTATTCAGAAATTAAAAGTTAATTAGGCATGTAGATTTTTTGATGTTTCTAATTAATTAACGTAGAAAAATATACTGAACTTTAACTTGGGAAATTTTAATATGCTAGTCTGTAATGTTTGTTACTCTTCCATTTTTTAATATAGTTATTAATGTTACTAAATTTAGGATTATATTTGTTTACCGCTTCAGTATTTATTAAATGTGGGTTCATTTCATTGACAATTGGCATTAACAATTTATTTTAGACTGACTTTATGATTGTATAAAACCTCCTTTTGATTGATAAATTAATGTTAGATTGTGATAAATACATTCAAGTGAGATTGATAATAATTATCTTAAAATATTATGAAATTTTTTAAAAACACCTTATAAATTACAATTAAATTATCAGTTAATATTATGTAACAGTTGAGAATACCAGTAATTGTATTTATAACTACTCTAGTTTGTGATTTGTGAGTTATAATGCTGACTTTGGTTTAGTATCAAGTGTAAATATGTAGCGTAGCAATGTTTTTAAATAGTTAAATTATCTTTAAAAATAAATTTTAAGATTTAACATAAGGCTGCAGTTCCTTTTTTGTGTAATTTATAATAAATAATGTAGTTTGATAATGGACAGTGGTAATTTAGAATTTAAATTTTTAAGGTTTATAGAACAGTGTAAGAGTAACATAAAGTATACAAAGTTAGTGATACATTTTCACTTTTTAAACATTTTGACTGATTATAAATTGAAAAATGATTGGTTTTGATTTTGAAACTCTTGCAAGGTAAGTTTATTAATAGATTCAGTTTGTTGACTTAATGAACATCTTTTGCTACATTAAATAAATGGATATGTACAATACTTTTATTGGTTTAGTATTCAAATTTGCTATTACTGTTTTTTTTTTGTTTTTTTTTTAACTTTTCTTTTTAATGAAGTCATTTTACTAATTGGCATTTGTGATAATTTATTAATTTATTTTTTTTATACAATTGTTTTTTCATATTAAAATTAACCAGCGATTAAAAAAATATTATAATTCACTTCGTTTAATTGTATTTTTTGAAACTGTACAAAATAACCCTCATTTAATATTTTAATAGTAATTATATATTTAAATTAATTTTTTTTTCTGGTCTAATATTATTTTTAATTGGTTGATTCAGTATCATTGTCATTTTTCTTCTTTTCTCTGTACCTCATTAGTTATGGTCTTAGAGTTGCGTTTATTTATAAATTTCTGTTTCCATTAATATTAAGAAATAGTCATTAATTTTTTGTAAAAATTTCACTTCTGATTTCAAAAGTTGGGCTTTTAATTAGTTACTTTGTAGAGTTTAAAGACTTGATTTTTATTCAAATATTGGTAAAACTTTTACCAATACATTGTATAATTAAAAGAATAATGTTAATAGTACCGTAAAATGTACATAATTCATCACCTTAGGGTCATTGATGTTAACAAAAAAAAGTTTCTGTTGTCTGAAATTCACAGATAATGATATATGTTAAAAAACTAATTTATAATCTTGCAAAAAATATTATATAGGTTATTTATTTTTACAGAAATATAATGATCTTTTTTCCTTTCAACTGAACAAAAAATATCAGTACTGATAAATAAAATAAATTGGCAAGCATTAAAAAAAAGTAAATTTTAACAAATTTAATAATGACTTTAGTAGTTGCAAAATCTGATACATGCATAAAACTTTTTTTCAGGCAGACAAAAAACATGTATCTTAAAATTATAATAGTTTCAAATTTCACTTTTGAACACCATTTTGGAACTTAGCCATAGATCATCACATTGAATATGTTGATTAAAAAATGAATAGTTTTAAAATTATTCTTGTTTTTTATTTGGATGTATCTGGTCTTGAATCTAACTAATTGAACATATTTGAATCTAAATTTTAAAATGATTGCATGAAACTTGATTTAATAATCAATAACCATAAATAGATTACAAAAAAATAAAGAATAGCGTATTGAACAACAAAAACTAAGATAAATATAATTAGAATTAATAAAAAAATGACATTTGAAAATTGCATAAAGAATAGAAATAGTCAAAATAGTGAAAATAACAATACATTCTTTAATGACATAAAATTAGACCACTAAATCTTCAATGTCTTCCGTATTTTCACATGCCTCTTTGATGTTAACATCTCTCTGAAGAATGCCTTGTTTTATTTGCAGTTTCATTTTCTGCCAAGTTTTTATAAAATGTTGAACAGTTGCAATGTCTTCCAGTCATCTCCAAAATGGTTTTAAGCAGTTTTGTGACATCCTTACATCCATTTTTACAAACAGATCTGAATTTACCTGTATTAGAAGCATAATGTAACTCATTTAATTGAAACATTATCTTTCTTTACGTTTCTTTTAAAATAAACTTTTTTCAGTGGTTTAAAATGAAAATGCCACTTACGACTTATGAATTTCATTGATTTCTTTTTTCCAGTTGTACACTTTATCACTTAAATTGACTGCAGTTCCATGTTTTCAAAAGATTTTTACATAATATTTGTTTGTAAGATAGTATCTTTGATTATTAATGTCCTTTTCGGTCCAGGAGAATACACAATCCGGTGGTAAAAACAAATGGTCCACAAGAGGGAAAAAGTATTCCACTGTTGTAATGTTGCAGTTACATAATTTAATAACTAGACTGATATGATACCCGTAAGAGTTATAATTTGGCCTTCACAGCGATCTGATACCAGGTGAAGTACTGTAACATATTCAGGAATGTGGAGGTTTAATAAACAGTTTTGTTCACTTGTAATTTCATTGGAATTTCTTTAGTATTTGCTGTTATTCCAGCAGTAAATGAAAACATTGTTTTTGGTTTGAGGAGCTCTAGTGTGACCTACCACCACTGTTAAATTGTTGATTTAAATCGCCTTGAGCAATAGGTGTTCTGATCACCTAACATTAGATAGGACCTGGTTTTTTTTTGGCAATCAAAGGAAAGTGTTATAAGGTTCTCACAATTTTCTTGCAGTAAATTGAAAAATTTTTAGCTTTTAAAGAATGAGTTCTCTTTTCTTAAATAAAATTTTTCTTTTCTTTTGAGTCTTGTGTTCTTTCTTTTAAAGAAAGACTAGTTGAATATTCATCTGTTCTGGTAGATCCAAAGCCAGTATTAAATTTTGTTCTGAAAATGTGACAGAAGTATGAATATTTTACTTTTTTATCTGAATCTGCAGTTTTCAGCATTGTACATTCGCTTCACACCTTTTTAATATTTAGGTCAGAACTTAAGTACATAAGTCTATTGCTTTGAATTTTTTAATACTTATGACCACATTTTGTTTCATGTCATACATTTTTAACTTACAGCCCCCTCCACTACATTCAGTAGGCATCAGTCCAGATCACTGTGCCTACTGACTACTCCCTTAATTCTATAAAATAAAACAATCTTGGTTTATTTTAGAGTCTTTTATTTCCTACAGAATAAAATTTCTGGTGAATGTTTTTTCTGCTCTTGGGTTGTTATTTTACAGTTCTTGTTGGCTGTTTTCCTTTTGTGCTGGCATGTAATAGGTTTTGACAGGCCAGTGGAACAATAGTTTCAAAAGAAAAAAGGTTCTGTATGAAAAATAAATTGTTAAAATAATTGGTTACATATTGATGTTAAACCCATTTGAATTGAATATACTAATTTATTGTAAGTTTTACAAATAACCTTGCTTACCTAGACTTTCTTGCAACAACTCTTCATTACACCATCTTTTTTTTAATGTTTTTCCAGTGATAAATAACATTTGGAAAACATTACACTACACAATTGTGTATAAAGTAACTGATAATATTATTACTTGTTCAGTTATTTCTATAACACAGGCAATTACACGAAACACTTTGTAATTCAGACCAATAAACTATGCAATGAAAGCTTTATCCTCAAAACATATTGCCACTGGCAACAGGATCACAAGCTAGTGACAATTGATTTATCTGTTTTGAAAATAATATTGTTGTGTTGCTGTCTTTGCTACTTACTAAACCTCAAATTTGAGACATGAATTTTAATGCTCTGTAACTGATTTTGAAACTACAGCATAGTAAAATATGCATTATACTTCCTAATGGAAAATTAAAAAAAATTATTTCTGAAAAAAGTGGATGTATCAGTTTTGGAGCTACACGACTCTCTTTTATTTTTTTATTTTTTAGTTATTTATCAGTTTTTAAAAAAAAACTTTTTCTGTTTCTATGTCAGGGTGGCAGCTATGACATTTTACAATTAACTTAATTAGTTTGGCATTTTGTTTTTCATGCTGTCCAATTCATTTCATATACTTCCCTATACATTCCATCATTTCCTGGTCAAAACTTATACCTTCCTCAGCCTTCTTCAGTAATGTGTTTTGATTTTGAATGAATGGTATGTCTTCATTTTGAAATAACAGTTTAGTTTCACATAACATTTTGAATCTAGTGTTCAGGGTCCTTGCAAATCAATTTTATTAAACTTTCATTGTTTTGATGTGTTTTCACTATCAGGTAATACTCTGAAATATTTCTTTTTATTACAAAATCAAATCGTTGTTTTCATTAAACATACATGCCCTTCCTTAAAAATAATTTAACTTTATTCTTGTATTGGCCTTTATTAACCTCAACGGTTAATTTTGCTACACAAGTGTTAACAGTAAAAGAATGATAAAAATTAAATTACATATATAAAAGTACACGTAAATGACCGATGAATTAGATAAATTCTGCTGTACCTGAAACATAGTAATTTTGAATCATTACATCAAATGCTTACAAGTTTTATTTATCAATTAAAATGCAGTACAAATAGTAATTACAAAATAATATAACAGCAATAAAGTAATTAAAAAGTAATACAATACACAAATTACTGTTTTTGGAAGCAATTAAAATATTCATAATACTTTTAATTATTTATTTTTAATTCAAGCTTTATTATTCAGCCAACAAAAAAAAAGGCTGTAGCATTGAATTGTTCTTATAGCTTTGAACTACAACATTACATATAAAAATTAAGTACTTATCCGTCAAGATTTTATTTTTCATGATATATACAGTGAAATCTCTATAACTACTGTACAAGTAAGATATTGTATACCATATTACCATTTTTATGTTTATGTAAGTATATAAGGCTAACCACTATTTATCAAATTTTAACAAAAGAATATCTACAGAAAACAGAAGTGAAAATAAATTTAATTTTACATAATGAATATAACAAAAAATTACATAAGGATATTATTTTTATGCAGAAAAAAGATCTAATTGATGTGATCTTTTTGTCAAACATTGTGACATCATATTGAACAAAGTGCATTTAACGATTTTAATGTCCTAAAATTTTTTACTTTTTTAAAATGTTTAGCATTTGTTAATTAGTGATCTGAAGTCAATTTTTCCATGAATGCTTTGGAAATGTAATCATGTAAGTCATGTGAATAAGCCATGCATTGATGTCATAAAATTACTCTTTTGTTTTGGCAAATTTTGTTGCTAACTAATCTGAAATAGATATGTACTTTAATATTATTTTAATAATATTCAATGCATTTATTTAACACAGCAGTGTCAATTTTTTCAGTTGTAGCAATCTATGTGTGATTCTGTTTTAAAGTATTTGTTTTTCTTTTTTTAAGTATAATTTCTTCATTTTCCTTCAGTTTTCAAAAATAGGAGGGGGTTTACACCAAACCATGTAATATGGGTTTTTCTTGACAAATTTTTTAATTTTTTACTCTTCAGAAGATTGAAACTGTTTTTAAAAAAATGATATTAAGCCCTTCTTGATTTATAAATACATAAACATGTAAATTTTCCTGATTGCTAAAATTAAGCACATTTTAATCCCAGTATTTGCCACAGAAGTATAACTTTGTATATATTTTCTGAAAGCTTCAAATATATCCTTTAAGTAGAAAAAGTTTAAGTATTTAAAAACATAGAAATTAGAGCATTTATACTAATTTTTCACACAAATATATAAAGAGATTGAATAAAAATTTACTTTATCAAGACTGTTCATATTTTTTAGCAGCATCTTTGTGGTTCATACTTTTATCATTTATTAAATGATGTTAATTGCAATGTAATTTGTAAAAAGGCAACAAACTTATACTCTACATGTATTCAAACAGTCTTAAAGTAAATCATTGTAATTTAAAGCAGCAGATTAAATAACAGTTAAATACTAAAATACTAATACATTATTGTACTGAAAAAATACTAAAACACTAATACAGTATTGTACTGAAAATCACTATTGAACTGTTAATAAAGCAACTGAGACTTAAAATATTGAAGCTGTTTGAGGTTTGCCATACTGGATTACATACAAAGAAAATCTTGTTGGAAGTTACAGTATTGTTTAAGTTCAAAAATAGCAGTTTCATTTTACTGTTTCAAAAATAGAATGTTTAAAAATTACAGGACAGAGTTTACTAGCTGGTCAATTAGTAAAAGAGTAGTGTTAAACCTGATGTTACTGACTGCTATTCAGCACTTTAGTGGCGATTCTAAATTTACTCCGCAAAGATACAGCGATGACATAGCAGTATACACAGTATTCTGGTCATATTATAACAGTATTTTTAGGCATAGAATTGAGAACTAGTCCTAGTGAAAACGTTCATGTTTAGTGTTGTTACATGTAGACCCAGAATATACCATGTTAGAGCAAGTTATATTGTTATGTTAGTAAAAATTTTGTGTTTGTTTTTACTGAAGATCTGATGGAAAATTGAAATTTTATTCTTATTAAGGGATTTATCATCGCATTAAATATTGTTCTAGTAAGATTTCACTGTATATATTTTTAATTTTGTTCCAAACATTTATTCTATATTTTTATTAACACTAATAATTTAAAAGAGAAACATTACAGGATTTTCTTTAGAACATCATCAAATTGCACAATGTAGTTATTAAAATCTTAATGTATTTTTGTAAAAAGAAAAACCACATTTTTATCTGCATTTTACTAGAAGTTTAATTTATTATAAACATTCGTGCAAGCTGCTAGTGAAAGCAAAGTACGCTTTACCTCCCACATATTAACATGACTTGACGCATTTAATATGATGACTGTGTTTATATTGCCATATATAAAAAAGAAAATTTCAGAAATTGAATTCGAATTAATGGTGTTCCAGTCATAAGTATGCAGAAAAATAATATCTTTGTCTATGGAAGATCTACAATATCAGATGTACAGAATAGAAATTTTATGTACAGATTTCAGGTATTCATTTCCCCTCCCCTATTGGTTATATATAAATATAAGTAGTCTCCTTAATAAATAAGTTCACTCGATAAACCATATTGAGTGAACTGATATATGAAAATAGCATTGAATGTATATAACCTATTTTATTTTTATTCATACAAAAACATAGCGACTGTTTCTGAATATTGTTCAGAATAAAATTTTCTTGAGATTTAAAAGACGGTAAAAAATCTCAAAAATAATTACCCGCTAGCTTTTACAAACAAGAAACATTCTTTGCATCCTCCAGTTACCATGAAAGAATATTACTTAAAATGCTTTAGTGATTCTTTTTCTAGTGACAGTAAAATTTCTTAGCCATTTTTGATACACACTTGTAGATTATCCCTTGTTCCTGCAAAACCTAATGGTATGTTCCTCATCTATAACCTTCTGCATTAGTTGCAGCTTCTACATCATAAACACCCACATTATACACTGGAATCAAATACTGACTGTTGCCAAGAAATTTTTTTAATTTACACGTAAATAAGGTATAAGTTAACAGTTAATACTGAAATATCAGTAGATAAAATTTGATTATAGAAATATTAATGAAATTAAGAGCAGTAAACAAATGGTTATTTGGTTTCATAAATGTGTCATAACAGTGAACTAAAGTAGTCTGGTTGTGGCTTTAGAGGAACAATGAAGAGAAGACCCCAAATTTTTGTAGAATTGGGATCATAACTGAAAGTGAAAATACATGCAATTTTAAGATCCAAGCAAGGTATTTCTCATCGGAGTGTAGCAAGCTCAGTTGATGTAGAAGGCAGGGATGGATTGCTGACTTGATAGAACTATTGCACTTCTATGTACACTTTCTAAACTTTGATGAGTAATATATTAATAGCGTGTTTATTACTTCATACACTATAATTTTCTAAAAGAATTTTGAATTGAAAAAATTAAAAGCCTCTTCTAATTTCTGATTGGGTTCCCTGGTAAATAAATAATGGATTAAAGTAATGTATGTTATTTTCATTGTTAATGTATTGAAGAACTATTTCAAATGTCTATAATAATTGCATTTAGTGAATTCTTTATTGTCAAATGTAAATTTAATTTTGTTTGAAGTTGAGGCATTTTTTCCAAAGTTATCATGGTTTAGCAGTCATTTATTGAATGCAGAAGACCTTTTTTTATCAAGATTAAACAAGATTGATATAGTTTCTAAATTGTAATTATGTTAAATGTATAAACTCGGGAAAAATGTGTAATAAAACACTTTAATGTATATTTATAAATTTTTTTTTATTGAGTTGTGGTAAAACCCCTTTTACCAGTGTTTAAATTAAATGGAAGTAGTAGCAATAGTGATGTAAATTAATGCACACTAAGGTTTGTTTTATCTGTGTGTTGTGTATACTATGATTATATGTGTATGTTAAGTGCCTAATTTGTAGTTAACATAACTTATTTTATGTTCATTTAAATGAAGTTAACACAATCTTTTTCTTGTGAGTACATTATGTGTAAGATAAGAAAAATTAAAAGCTACAGTTAAATGCATTAATTTAAAATCTAGGTATCACCATAATATGACAATAAGGCGAAAAGTGGAGTAAAATGTTACATAAACCTATATAATGATTTTTGGCAGAATGGTGTAATGTATTTGTTTCTATGTGGTTAAAGATAGAATCTATCAATCCTGTGCAACTGATTTCTAAATTTTCCATTTTACAATTTATTCTGTATTTTTTCTTTCCCTCACAATTCTTATTCAAACATTGTTTTGTACTTACAGTTACTTTATTATTCTGATTGTAGAATGATGAGTACGCCTAAGCAGTGTGCATGTACATGTTCCTAAATATTAAAAAGGAAAGATATTTTATTCTTTCATGAATAGTTGTTTATTAATTAGTAAAGTACATTTTAATCCTTGTCCAGGTTTATACAGCTTTTTAAACAGGGGATGAAGACAGGAACTCTTCAATAAAGAAAATGCCCTTAAATGAAGCAAAAATGACATGAAGTTTTTTTTTTTTTACTACAAGAGCTTAACTTTGTTTTTTGATGTAACCAAACAGTTGGTTTGAGAACCAGTTACTTATCCATGGTGAATGAATGAATGCTCTTATGGTCATAAAATTCAGAAAGAAAAAAAATGGTAGGGTATGCCAAATCTGGTGATTTTGAAGGATGTGGAATGGGTTCGATTTCAACTTCAGTAGAACCTCGGCAGTGGCAAACAATGTGTCTGGTAGTGTTATAGTGTTGCAGAATTATCAGCTCAGTGAATTTTAAACACTACGCATATGTCATCGGAAGTGTTGCGATATCTATATATAGAGTAGAATTCAAGACCATCCTGGCTTTCAGGTGTACTTATGTTTGAAATCCCAAAGTATTACAATAGAAATCTCTTGTAGAGTTGCATTTTGAATATTCTATTGCCCATTTATTCTAAGTATTTTGATCTACAGTTATCATAAGTGGCTGTAAACAATGAATATCAATCACTAGCTTTCAATTTTTCAACTTTTAAAAATTGAATCTCCAAGCACATTTTCAAATGCATAACAACAGGCACACTCAACTTTACAACAGCGGCTACAGATGAAAAAGTGTACTGAATTCTGTGAGCTTGGCATACTCATACAAAACAGAGCATGCATACATAGTGCTGAGGGGTATTCATATCTTTAAAATTAAATGTATATTGAATATATGCAACAGTTAGCTATTATTTGATCTTGCTACAGGATCAAATTGACACATATCTTAAGGGTTAGTCAAGTGAAAATCTTATAATAATTATTATAAAAAAAGACAGTTAATTTTATTCTGGTGCATGCATGTATTTTTGTAAATATCCAGAATTTTATAGTAATCAAGTACAATCTTTTTTTTTTTATTAATATGTATTAATTTATTAGCTGAAGATAATTTCATTAGTTTTAGATTACTCCAACAAAACTAAATAAATCCAATGATCAGCTTTGAAAAAGTTTTTTTTTAACAAAAACTTCTGTTTTTTAACATTAAAATTGTTTCCGAAGGATTTTTTTCATTCTATTTTTACAGCTTAAACAGTAGAGTTCTTAATGGTGCATCTTAAACCGGTTACGATATTCCTTTAATATACAGTCAGATTATGTGTTTGTTCTACAATGGATTCGTTGTTTTGATCAAATATAATGTTTGTAAATATTGTTAGTATCAAAATGTGTAACCTTTTTCTTGAAGGTGATATTGAAAAGTTAATTGTTGCTTGTATAAGATCTTTGTATCTGTGGGTAAATATGTATATAGTGTGAAGTATTATTTATTAGTCATTGCAGTTCAAGTAATATGCCATTAGGCTGCACATTTATTGTTTGTTTTATAATTTGTTCCTTTCAACTGCATTTCTGTAAAATATTGATGATTCTATGCAATTTGTAACAATATATTTTTGTTTAGCAAGTTTGTAATATTTTAATTTGTTTTGTATCTTGCATAATATGTCTACAAGTTAGGATGTCTAATGATAAGCCTGAGTTAGTTGGTTTATTGTCTTGAATTCTACTATGCAATTATCATGTACCCAATAACATCATTTGTATTACCCAATAACTTGTGACAAAAATGCATTTTTTTTTTTTTTTTTTTTTTTACATAACATGGTAAATCACCTAATACATACATCCTTATTGGCTTACAAATAAACTAAAGAATTCAGTACATTAAATGATGTCATGGTGGTACAGGTTAATAGCTACTTATACACATATTAAGTAAAATACATAAGTATTAAAAAAGATTCTTTATATAACAGAAAATATCTAACATTAATGTACGTCATTGAACCAACATTAAAAATTACCAATATTTTATGGAATGAAGGTTAGTTTGTCTTTCATAATGATCAGTTAAAAAACAGAAGGTCACAAATTCTGCAGCTTAATAGCATGTTATTAGAACTGCTGTGGCTGTATTAAATAATACTTCAGTCATACTGTATACATATTTAAACAGATTTAAAGAACACTTACAAACAGTATGCAGTAGACTCATCCTTTGCAACTTACCTCACCTTACAGAAACAATTTACGCATAAAAAGATACTAACCACAAAATGCAAATTTTACACATTGTGTACATATAAACTACAATTTTACTGTACAATATGAAATTGACAAACAAAATAAATTTTACTAAAACAATGCGTGAAATTGAACATGCACTACACAAACTGGATTATATTATTTGACGACATACTAAAAGAGAATAACTGTTTATAGATGGGCACATTAACAACCTAACTGGTAACACCTCTGATGGAGCTGTATAATTTAGTTTTGAAAAAAATCTTTGACGATCAGTATAAAAAGAAATAAATTTAAAAGAATAATAAAGCATTTTGTTTGTATTCTGGCAAGAAGTAAAAATTTCTTCCTAATATTTTCTTTCTGTTAAAAAAATTATATTTTCAAAAATTAATTAACTTTTTGTTAAAAGTTATAATTATTATAACTGTTATTATTTACAGTTATAATTGTTATAAGTTATAATTATATTAACTGGAATAAATGGGGTTTTACTTAATCTAGTTTTTACAGATACTCTGGAAAAAAACTACAAAAGAAGTTATGTCATTTTAAACGTTCATGTTATCACAGGATTTGGTTCACTACTCAATATGTCTTGGATAAATGGAATGATTAAAACCTGCAGAAAACTAAAATTAATAAAACTGTCAAACTTCTGCCGATTCTTTATTTACTCTTTTGTTTTAAGATGTTGGTATTAAAGTTTTTGAAGGTAATTATAAGAAAACTAGTTAATTGTATAATTTCAACACAGTTAGGGTTTAATATTTTCACATGAGTGCTTCTCTGATGATTGATGTGATGAAATTATGCAAATTTAACGTTTAAAAATTTCTCTGAATTTTGTAATTAATCATTTGTAAAGGTTTTCCAGTCATTTTTTGTGCTTCAGTCTTTTGGCTTGTGAATCATTTTGTTTTGGGTCAGTAATACAAAAATAAATAATTTTTTATACTTACTGTTTTTGTAGTTTTCTGTAAATTTATTACTTTTGCAGAGATCTCTGCTGTACTAGAATTTTTTTTAACAAAATTTGAAATATCAAAATTACACAGATGTTATCAAACTACTCTGTAATATAAAATGAACTGCTCTGATGCTGTTACAGTCTGTTTGTAAATAATGAAAGTATTGTACCATTATTTTTTAATTACTGATTTGTTATTTTTGTACCACCCTTTTTTAAAAGTATTTTTTCATTACATGAAGAGATTTAAATTTATTGCCACTGATTTCTAATATTCTTATACTTATTATATTAATTTTTCAAGAAAACTCCAACTTTACCAAACATAATAGAATATATATGGTCATACATACAATTATAATAATTCCATGAAAATTTAGATATTTATTATAAATATTAATAAATACTTTAATTTAGAAAAATATCATATTTACTGTAATAATAAAAATTTAATTAATGAACAAAACTTGTTTAAAGAAGATATATTATTTAAAAACATACTAAATATAAAGAAATAATAATTTAATCTAATAATTATCTGCTTGATAACATGGTTCTGTTTAATTTCATTTTAATCCACTAGAGTACTATTCCTTAAGTATACTGGTAAAACCACACAGTCATGACTGTTTATACATTTTAACCTGTTTTTTTTTTTTTTTTTAATTTACGACTTAATGTAATATTTTTAACTCCTGATGATGGCTTTCAAGTAAGCCAAAAGATCTAGAGCTTATCTCAGTGTGCTGGTAAGGTGGCTTTTATTAATTGTTAATATTATTAAATTACTTTATGTTCTTGGTACTATTTTTATATACTTATGCAATATAAGTATATATTTTCAAGTATAGAAAACATGCAAATATTAGTAATCAATAGCATCAAATTTAAATCCCTTCATGCAGAAGAAAATGCACTTAAACTAAAACTAAACTTAACTAAAATGTGGGACTGATAATTGGATTCAGGAACTAATTCAAATTGATATATATATATATTACCTGAGCTTATGCTGGAAGGCTTTTTCCAGTCATCATTTACTTGAGGATAGTCTGTTATGGTTTTAAAAATCATAAAATGAGTTTTCAGTTGTAAGTTGATCCAGTTATAAAAAAATGATATTTTAAATTCACATCCTTAGTTGCATATATTCACATTTTAAGTTAATCTGCAAGCTTTTTTCTGTAGAGCGAGTTAATGTTTGTAACATTGTTTGCTGTAATTAAAACTGCCTTAGTTTTAGTATATATATATATATATATTTTAACAAAGAGTTACTGGATTTATGATATGAGATAGGTAGCTGCTTAAACTTTAAGCAACTTTGTAGATAATAGGTTTTGAATTTAAAGCAGCCTTTATAGCTACAGTGCTTGTTTACAGAATTTTAGTCCTATTACTGGTGCTAAAGCTAGTAGTGCATATGATATTTAAAGAGCGACAACAAAATTTGAAATAAGGTAAAACCACATAAAGCAAAAATATGTGTGTTTTCCTGTAGCAGTTATTAATGATGAACTGGAAGTGCTTTATCACATATTAATTATTTCTTGATTTTTCTTTAATTAAATATTTTTTTCATTTTCTTTTTTTTATATAAATATTTAGTAGTATAACATTCTACTAGCATGTATACTAACATGCTAGTAGAATAACATGTATAATAACTAATCTACATGTATACTAAGGTATACATGTTTAGTATTAAAGTAATCTTAAAATGAAAATTAGGAAGAAGGTGCTAGGTAATCCTGGAATTAAGATTAAATATCAAGTTGATGGTACTGCTGTCTGTCATCAGCTTAATTAAAATAGGATTTTATTTAATTTTTTTTTTAAATATTAAATATTGTAGAATGGAAAAAATAAAATTTTAATACTGGTGTACTACCTAGTTTTTTATGTCTCAAAAAAAATGTGTTTGGTTTTGTGCAGTTTATAAATAATTATTTTCTATAAAATTCAGTTTTGGCAACAAAAGATTACGTAGATTATTTAATTAGTAATAATGCCTAATAGAACATAGATCATCATAGACACTATTTTATAATTAAGTATCTTATTTTATTGGTAGAGAGTAATAAATAATATTAGTATGCAAATTTCTAGCATGTTTAAATTTGTTGAAAAGTGTTGCAACAATTGTTTTTGAAGAATTATAATATATATATGTATACAATTATTTGTTTCTTTTTTATAATTGATTGGGATTGACAAAAATATAATATTAAAAAAAATTATAATACACAAACTCTATATATATTTATTTATTATCTTTCGTATAAATGAACTGAAAATAACATTAAATTTTGCCAATATAACGTAATCAGATAATGTGGATAATTTCTAGATAAATAAATAAAGCCTTGTTTCTCTAGTACTACATCTTCAATATCAGAACCTTATCTTAGCTACTGTATTAGGTACATCAAGAGTTTGTTATCCTATGCCTCATCATTTTCAGATGTTTATCCACTTCACCTTGATTAATTTTATAATAGAATACACTGAAGTAATTACCGTATTTCACCACATAATGGTTGTGTTTTTTGTACATAGAAATATCCTGTCAAACTAGGGTGCGACATATGTGAAATATTTTCATAGCCTACATGAAAATTGAGGAAAAACTTATTTTCATGTGTTTGTAGTAACATTAGACAATTAGCAATCAATACATTTTATTACTCTACTAATATTTTTTGATCAAGGATTTTTTTGTTCTGTATGTGATTTCTAGGCAGACAGGCTTTCATTTTTTTCTGGAAAGAAAAAAAAATTCCCATAATACATTTTATTGTTTTGGTTGCAAGATAAATGTTGAAATTAGTATTATTATTTATACATATAAAAACACAGTCTTACGTAGGATAGGATGTTATCCTATCGGAACATTCTCTTTCACCTGTACTGCTGCTATTGAATGGTTATGATGAGACTACGTCAGCTTCATTAAAAGTAGAGTCACTGTTCCACAAAGCATTATCCTCATAGCCGTCCAACACATTTTCCATTTTAAAAAGAATTCCAGATTTTCAGTTTCCATTTTTATGGAATCCCAGCTCTTCACTATCCAGGTACACAAGATTTCTATTGAAGAACGCTTAATTTTTCCGGTTGGAGTAAATGGTAGTCTCCGCTTCCAATCCAGTTCACATAAAGATTGTGAAAATTGTCTTTGAATGGCTTGTTCAAACACACATCTATAAGTTGAAGAATGAATGTAAGCCCACCAGGGATAATTTGTTCTGTGTTATTTTCATGTAAAAGTTGTTTTAATTCATCAGTGGTGTGACCTCAAAAACTGTCCATAACTAGAAGGGCCAGACATTTTAACAACACACCTGGTCTCATATACCAGAGTAATCTGACCCACTTAATTATGTGTTTGGAATCCATCCATCCCTTTGATTGTGTTTCAACAAGGATTCCCCATAGCAATTTAAGACCCTTAGGCAATGTCTCATTTGAAAATTACATAGGGTAATAATTTATTTCCATTACAGTACAGCATAATCTTTTATTAGCAGTTATTCGGACAGTTACAGTTGATGACCCACTTTTTGCGACGGATGTTGTTCACTAATTGAACAGATTGCAATGTTCACATTAACAAAATTAAATAGTATTTTGTATTGCCAATTTTTTTATGTATATTCTTGTTTAATGTGTTTCATGAGTGTGCAATACCATAATTTAAATTTATACCACATCGAACTGATATAAATATATATAAAATTTAAATATAAGCATTACTTTATGATATTCATAATAATTGAATCTGGGTTCTTATAATTACTGTATTTTATTGTACTAAACATATTGTATTATATTTATTGGCATTTCTTTAATACTTGATTTATTCAGCTGCATTTTAAAGTATTTTGTTGCTTAAATTCAACTTAATTTCTATATTATTTTAAAAGAACCTATAAATTATATATATGATTCTTTTTAACAGTGATCTGATTTAGATGAAGATGTATAGTAAACTTATGTGACAAGACCCTTTATTTTACAGATGTTTCATAAAGTACTTGCTGATAAAAAATATACTAATATATTGTTTATGATTGCATTTGCAATATTTGTAATTATATTAAGCAGGTTTGTTGTTTTAAATTAGCATCAACTTAATTTGCATTCAGTTACAACATTCTCATATTCAAAAAAGATTGTATGATATCATTAGACAAGAATTTTCAAAAACAGATTCACAAAAAATACAGAGATAGAGTGTAGAAGATTTTGAATGCCTGATATATAGTCCATAAAATTCAGATTTTTAAAATCGTCCAACTATTTATTTTTAATTTTAAAGTCTCACTTCAAGTATTTTTTACCTTGACATACTACAATTATTTGTTTTCCCTCAATAGAAAATTAACAAGCAAAAAATATTTTTGTGGATGAAGCTTGAGTGCGTTAGTAGGAATTGAGTCTTTGGACTTAGCTTGATGCAGTCTTTCAGGACACTGGATTGACTGGTACAGTCCATACCAAGGCCACAATAACTCCGTTAGGTTTCTTTTGTTGGGCTAATGTCAACCATCTCCAGAGAGATGAAAACTTTATTATATTATCATTCTTATTACAAACCCTTCATCACATGACTACTTTAAATGATTTTTTAATGTTTACATTTTTAAGTCTTGAAACTGTAAATTAAAAAGTAGTACTCAAGAAACACATGTAGTTTAAACATTCTTTTCTGTACGTGTCCTAATAGATTGAAACATCTCAATGAAAATATATATATATGTGTGTGTGCAGATTAAACATACAAAACTGTGTTGTATTGTTTTGTTTTACTTTATATTTTTCAACAAAATATTAATTGCATTTAAAATTCTACTGTTTACTGTTAATGGCTTATGTATGTTATTAATAACTATAAATGCAAACGTAACTGTTATTTATAAATAAACATTTATTAACAAGGCATTTATTTACTTTTTTGTTGTCAGTTATGTTATGTTAACTGGCAGAACAAAATAAACATTGTCTTTCTGTCATGGATTGTATACCCATTCAAAAATGGGTATTTTGATATAAAAAGATTTAATATGGCATCCTGACACTGCAATTTTTTTATTGCTACATTTGTCATTGTTTGTCTTTCTATTCTGTATCCCTCTGTAAGTCTCCCTCCTTATATAATTTGCCAGTTATATTCTTTAATATTTACTTAATGAAAATAATATGTCAGTGATTTCATTTTTATACATATATATCATTTCATATCCAATCTTTATTCAATTCTTTTGAATTACCTTGGTTACTCAAAATATATCTGATTATGATTTTATCGAATAATGCTGTCATATGTAACTACCTTCAGAGATTCAAAATTATTTATAACAATCAGTTATGTGTTTGATAAGAGTGTCATTTATTTCTAAGTTAGTAGATGGCTATCAGCCTCTTCAGCTGCAAATTGTTGGTTTTCCTGGCAAGAATTTGGCATTTTTTCACTTATAATTTGATGCATCTCATTTTCCTCATTAAAATATAAGTTTAAAATGTACAATGTCATAATAATGAGCTTAAGTATAGAAAGATATAAGAAATTAATAAAATAAATTATCCTTTTGCATAGCTCATTTAGTGTAACAACAAATAAATGCTGATCTTGCTTAATTTAATTATCTGAAACCAGTCTTCCCAGCTTATCTTCAACATTATTCATCAGTTTTTACAGAGTTTTGGTAAGTAACAGTTTCAATGATATGCTGACTTCCACTTTGAAGTGGTTTAGTAGCTTCTTCACTTTTCCAATAAAAAGAAAAATTAGCTTTAAATCCTGGTCAGTTTTATTTTTTATATACTAAAAATATTTGGTTCTTGTCATCAGTAGATACAACTGAGAATTAGCCTAATTTTACTTGAGAAATAAATATTCTTTCCTCTCTTATAAGTTATACATTATCAAATAATGACGTAATAACCAGACAAAAGCATATACTACAAAATTGTTGCATCTCCAGGGGCGTGTTAACATTAAACGATTAGTGTATTAATCTAGTCAGAATCATTGGCCAAGGGTAATGATATACAAAATAGAAGATAAAAAAGTTTTATTAATTTAAAATTACATATTTTGTGTCGCTAGGAGTTAAGTTCTACATTTATATTACTTTTTTACCAGTGTTAAAATGCACCTGAGAAAATAAATAAATTACTAATCTGATCTCTATTATTAGATGATGAGAAAAAGTGATCAGTGCAAAATTGAACTGAGTGTGATAAAAAAAAATTTAACTTAGCATATTCAACTTTCTTTTTTTTTTTAATTGTGATTGTACTTGGCTATAAAAATTATACCTGTTCATACATTTAATAAATACTTTAACGTCAGTATTGATACAACGTACAAGATTATATTTTTACTATACCAGCATAACTTCTTTTTTGATATTTTATTTAAAAATGTATTACTGATGTTAAAGTTTCTTGTATCCCTGAAAGCTTGATTCAGATTATCTAACAGTAGATAAGAAAACTTTTATTAGAAATTTTAGTTGCGGTGGTTGATTAATTTTTTCTTCTCATTAAAAAAAGTTTCAAATCCAAAACTAGAAAATATATCATGTTTGATAATATATATTATTTATCACATTAAGTAACTGCAGTCTTTTAAGTAAAATTACATTTAGGATTTTATTGAAAATTATTTTGTACCTGTTACAAAGTAAATGTAAATAAATAGAAATATATGATAAGTAAAATGAAAGTTAGCATGAACAGATAATATACATATATTATCTATTCATATATGTGTGTGTATAAAAATAAATTAGTTTAAAAGTTTTGAATACATTGCGTTTATTTCAGTTAATATTATAAGAGTTATGCTTTAGAAAAACTTTAATCCCACCAGTCACATATTTATTTTATTTATTATGTGTATAATTTTTTTATTGTGAGATATTCCCTGTGATTATGGCGTGTATGATGTAATGGATGTACAGTAAAACGCACATTTTCTTCATTATGGTGTACTTTTTTATAGAGGGCTATTGATTTTGATCTCAGGGGGTGTACTAATTTTTTTCTTCTTTTTTTAACTTAAGTTAAACTTTTGAGATTATATTCAATTTTAGGAGATAGTTTTGTGTGCATGTGTATGTGTGTTTTGTGTAAGTGTGTGTATTAATAGTTTCACTCTTGTAATTAGTTGAAAAAAATAAATGTGAATATTTTAATTATGTTCAGATATATATTAATTAATACACATTTGTTATAAATGTGTGTGTGTGTATATATATATATATATATATATGGATGCACATACATATCCGTATAAATGTGCATGTACATGCACACATGAAAATGATTGTTCATTTCGGTAATTAGTAAAATTATGATTATATACTGCTGTTAGTCATTTTTATATGTTTTTATGAATAAATATTTTTTATAACTGGATGTCACTAAAATTGTATTGAATTAAAACTGAAAATTTAGACAAATATACTTTCTTAGAACTGAAAAAAAAATTATAAAAAATATTTAATTGTAAGTAATTTAGTAGTAGTACTTTCATAATTATTTTTAGGAATTAATCTGTATGATTTTTGTATAACATTTATTTACTTACATCTAAGGTGTTCACTGTTAATGAAATTGTTTTTGGTTTAGGCTACTTTTTAGCGCATAGATTTTAGCTTAATGTAATTTTAGGTACATAAATTTATTCCTTAAATGTGAATATATTATGTTGTAAGTTTAAGGAGCCACCTCTTTTACTGGGATGTCAAATAAACACTTAAAGTTAATCATAAAGTTCATTCACTCGTTAGCTTGTTTAATTTTATTAATATTTATTATTCAGTTTATTGTATTCACTTACTTTATATTTAAAATACTATTATGTATCAATTACATATTCAAAATTATAGATTTTAAAATAGATAAATAACATACTATTTGCTACTTTAATATTCACTGGTTCACACTTTTATAAATGTCTGTATTTGTGCTTTTAAAAAATGCTTATCTTTAAATCTCACCTGCCTTGTACTACTTTTTCATCTTTTATTTAAAACATTTATCTTAAAATTGTGCAGATTTTTCATTTAAAGATTTCACGACAGATACAGGATTTTATGATTTTTATTTGCCAGAAACTTTGTATTCCTGTGCATCATATACCTGCTTATTCTGTTTCATCTGTGACAAAGTTTAAAATTATTTTAGAAAAAGCAAAATACAGTATTTTAATAAATTAAAGAGATTTACTGTAATTTTTTTTTTTTACTACTGTTGATATTGCATTTTAATAATACATAATCTTAACCATTCTCACTTTAATCCTGCCTTTATCAGTTTTGCGCATTTTCTACGCCCTAAACATTTTATATGTTTTGAAATACTTTCAGTATTTTATTAAGTTTTTAATTTTTATATTCCTGTAAAATTTGTTTATTGTAAAATTGAACATTTTTAGTTTATCCTCAGTAAGAAAATACTGAACTGCATCTTTTCATAAGTATATTGAAGAAAAAATACTCTTACATTAATCACAAAGCAATTGTGTTATATTTGACTAAAAACAAGGTGTTCTCTGATAACTATATGTTTTTGTATTATTTATGCTTACTGTTTTCTATTCTTTTTCTAGTAAACCTTTTTTTGTATGATTTAGCAATTATAATACACTTAGGTTCTTAAATGATTTTAGGACTTAACTGTATATGTGCAATTATGCATTTTCAAAACTGCAAAATTTTATACTGGATTAAATGACTGATTTCAGTGTATTTGCCTGTTAATCACAGTTAATATCTACTTTTAGTTTTTTGAGTTGTAAAAGGTTATCTATCAAGAAAGCTGTCATTTCTTTATATACATGCCGAGTAAGAAGTATTTGTAACCGATGTGCCCATTAAAAAAAATCATTAAGTAATAAGCACTTTGTAAAATTATTACAATTTTTTTAATGTTGCAATTCTTCATTATTATAAAATAGAGAAGTTTAGTTTAAATTACTTTGACTATTAATTTTTCAGGCAATTGAATATTTTTAGGTTTTTGAATGTTTTAATATATGATTAATAATGATTTAATATATGATTTGACAATCGTGAAGAATTTTTTTGATAGTTGAGAAAAATAAATCTTGGTTATTTTATAATTTAATTTCTGTTTTAAAATAAATAAATTGATGTTATAAATTAAGTTAATTCATTTGTAGAATAAATATTGAGCAAATATTCATCAGATGTTTGCGTTTAATGTTTTTTTGTTCTCCATTTTCGGTTTATTTCTACAGTTAAATTATTTTTAGTTAAAAATATGTTACGTTTAAGTATATCTACAAGACATGAATTTTAATGAATTTACTGTTTTAAGTTTTTTATGTCTTCCTTTAAATATTGGTATATACATATATTTTTTTAATTTTATTATCTTTTTTTTTAGTGGAATACCATTAAGTTGTTAATCTGTTTATTCAATGTTTATTTCTTGTTGTCTGCTTTTTATGTACAGTAACTTATTAGTACTTCCATTATAAAATTATCTAAATGTGGCTTCCTTGAAAGAATATATTGCTAGTACAATGTATTTTGATAGTAAAGAAATTTAAAAACTTATTTATTTATTTAGAAATATGTCTATATTTTTTTCTAGTTAGGTGGAAGTATATTTAAGAAAGTAAACATAATAAAAGTTTTTTTTTTCGTATAATTTCATTATTTTTATTACTTATATGTGTACTGCTTTTGTTAAATTAGATTTTTTTATTGAATTGCATTTAGTTATCTAAAGAGTTAAATCGGTTATAAAATTGATAAACAGTAAATTAGGTTTTTTTTATATTGAGCATGTAATGTAATTTATTTTTAATTTATTTTGTCTTGACTAGCATTTATTATGTTTTGTTAGTTTTATTTATGAAGGGGGTGGTATTAAAAAACTGAGCTGTTATTCAAGATTCAAGCTGTTTACTCAAGAATATGGAAGCTCATACTGTTTTTTTTTTTTATTAAGTGCTTTCCAAATGTATTTTCAAAAGGACTAATTCAAGTCGCTAAGAATATATACTTTGTGTTCATATTAAAAAAAAGAGCTTTTTTTAGTACATTGAGCAGGTACTCTTGATTTGAGTTAGCTCTGTAGTGTGATCAACATTGCTGAAAATGGTAGTTAACCGCTTGTGCATTTGGTATATTTTTGCCTGATTTTCCAACGATATTTTATACAATTTGTATGAAAAGTAGACATGAAGGTTATTTTCTGAGTAAAAGTATGAATAAAGGTTTTCTATGCTTACCAGGATTTACGGAATTATGGTATTTTATCGCCATATTCTCTATTGTATTAAAGTTTGCAGACATCAAAACAAGAATGAAAAGTTTGTAAGAAACCATTTGGTGATCGACAGTTGAAAAATTAAAAGAAATCTGGAAACTAAAAGGAAGATGGTTTATTAATTTCTTTTTTGCAGGGCTTAGTTCATAATCAGACCAATTTTCATACCATCTATGATCAGCATCTCTTAGCTTACATCTGTAAAATACCTTTCAGATTTTTTTCGCATTTCATTCATTTAATGTTATGCTGTCAGAGATATTGCCTTCATTTATGATTTCTTCCTTTTATTGTAAGGTTTTCCTAACAAAAAAATTGTACAGAGAATCTTTTAATTTGTTTATTGTAACTAATATTAATTCTTTACAATTACATTCGTGTAATGAATGACCTAAGTAAAGGTTTGTAATTTATTACAGCTATTTCACATTGGAGAGATAGTGCCGAGTTTCCTAAATGTACAGTTCACTTTTTCAGCTTACAATAACTTATAGTTTTTCAGCATTTTCTAAGTTGCTGTTTTCTGGTGTATTCGCTTAACTTTAAAACCACCCAGCAGATGATGTTTGTTTTGAGTAAACAGTGGAGAAATTTCTGTAAGTCTGTGTTTAATTTTATTCTTACTCAGAAAAAAAACTTGATACGGTTCAGTTGAAATTTTCATTATTTTGTTATGTTTTTCATTTACTTGCTTTGTTTTTTATGGAGAGAGGAATTTCTGTCAAACATTTTCTTATATAATTTTAATACTTGCATCTCACACTGTTATTCATAATCAGACAAAATATATACACACAGCATATATTGATGGATTGCTGTTAAAATATACAAACTCAAGCAGACATTTCAATAGCTTCAACTAGTTAAATAAATGTACATTATCAAGTTGTGTAAAGCATTATGATTTTAACATTGAATACTATATAAATATTATAACGGGAATAATATGTATGTTCTAAGATCAATCTATCGGTACACATACAAATAGCACATAATTATTTATAGTACGTATCCTCAAGTTTAGCGATATTCATTTTATGCAATTTTTTAGAATGGAAAAACAAAGAAAGAAATGTGTAAACGGTAATTGTAATTTAAGTAAATTAAAATAATTTTGTTTTAATTATAGTTTAGTTATATATGTTCCTGAAATTTATTTTTCTGTTACAGTCATTCAGCTAAACTATAAAAATTAGAAAAATTAACTTAAAGTTAGACTTAGTTACGTTAATATTTTTGAATTTATTTTTATTACTTCTCTTTTAACATTTAATTTGTCAGTATTTTGTTGTGATATACGTGACTGTTAGATTTATATGTGATAATTGCATGAAATTCTGTCTTGTAAATTAAATGTAACTTTTAGATTTATAAAACAACTGTAGAATATTTGGCTAGGATGATTCTTCTAATATTTAAATTAAATAATTTGAAATAAATGTTGCACCTTTCTTTATATATTTTTTCCACTGCCACATATAATTTACCTCATTTAATTTTTGTTTTTTTTTTTTTTTTAATTTCTATTGTGTAAATTATGGAGATAACTTTAATTTTTTTAAAGTTATAATTTTTCTATTCTTTTACCTTGTGTTCTATAAATTTTTTAACTGCTAATGATAAAATAATAAAGTGGTAGTATTGACAAAGTTAATAGTAGAATTTTTTTTTTTTTTAATATTCTCCCTTTCCTGTTATATTTAAAATACATATTTGTCAGAGAAATGTAAATGTAAAACGCTTTTATTACATATGGTGTTACAGCGAACAAAGAAGATCTTAAAACGAAAGTTAGAGAAGTTTTGATGTAATTCTAGTATAGAGCCTATAGAAAGTCATTAGGATATACTTAATAGAAATAAAAAGTTTGGCTCAGAAACAACAGGCAAGAGAACTAGTGTAGTATGTTGATTAAAAGAAGAGAAAAGAAATAAGTCTAGGACTGAAATTAGAATATCAGTTCGAGAAAATAACTAGGTAGAGCCCGAAAGACTTATTTTTCAGATATCATATAATTTAGTTTTAAAAAAAAAACGTAATCTTGTGTTAAATAATTATGAGAAAGTTTGATTTGGAATGCAGAGGTGATTAATTTTAGAATTTAAACAATTTTCCTTTTGACCTATAACAACTAATATATTAAAGATTTACAATTTTGAATTTTTGCTGCATTACTTAATGTAGTTACTTAATGGGTATATTTGTTTTAAAGTTATTAAATGTTATGTGTCGCACTTTATTGCCAAAATACTAATCCCTTGGTTTGTCATATTGCTTTTATCTACCACTATATAAAGTATTTATAATTGGAGTAACCAAATGTTCAGTTGAAACCAATCAAGCTTTTTCCCTGTCAAATTAAAATTAATAAAAAAAAATTACTAATTATTTTTTTTTATGGTATCAATTTTTATTTTGCAGTAATTATATCACTTTAAAGAATTAAAGTGGGGAAAAAAGTAACTTCAATTTTTTATTTCATATCATTAGAAAAAAGTACTTATGTATTTTTTTTAAAATTGTGATTGAATACATTTTATCAAACTGTTTTCTACAGATTTAATCATAACTAGTCTTTAACTGAAATATGAAGACTTGGGATAGCCAGTTCTTTGAAGACTTACATTCTGTATAATTCTAATGACTTAATTTTACTTTTAAAGCATTTTAGGTTAAAAGAAGAGAATACAGATTTGGAGTGAGGCTGTTTACCTCTGCTGATGGTCGGTTTTAAAGGTTTGTATAATGTTGCTGTTAACATTTAAAATTAGTTTACTTTTTAAAGTATACCTTTAAAAAATGTATATTTTTCACTGTACTTTATAGTTGGGGGGAAAGTGATCGATGATAAGTGTGAGCCAAGGTGCTCTCTCTATACATATATATATATATATATATATATATATATATAATTTTTTATCCTGAGTTTTCCAACCAACTGAATTTTCTATAAAAAAAAACTTTAATGTCAGGCTGTCAAATCATTATTCTATAATAGTTAAATACTATGATGGGGAAACAAAAAGTATTAGATAAAAGTTGTTTGATAATCTTTCATGTGGAAAATGCTTTCTCTGGAGGAACTCTCTACACAATATCCAAAATTTAGTTTGTCCTTAAAAATAATAAAGTGACTGAATTGAAAAACTCTTTCATTGAATTTGGTAATTAATCTTAAGTGCATTTTTTGTTTGTTGATTTGGTTATGGGGAAGCATTTCAAATAATTATCTTTACTATCCAGTATCAAAACAAAACTAATTTTTTCGTGGTAGTAAATTATTCTAACACAAATGTAAAAATGTAGACATCCATAAAAATAGTTTTTTTTTATAACATTCTGAAGCAAAAATAAATGTGAGAGAATCTAGCATGCACAGCAGTAGCATAAAGATAACCAAAGCGATAAAATTACGTTGTTAATTAATAATCCCCAATATTTTTATTAGTGGGCAGCAACAGTATGTACTACAATATGCTACTAAATAGATTATTTTTTATTAACTTTAACATCTGCCCAATTATTACATGTACATTACTTTGTTATTATATTTAAACACTTTTTTGAAAAAAATATTTTTAAGGCTATTAATAATATTATTAATAGCCTATTAATATTATTATATTATATAATATTTTTAAGTTTGATTAAGGTGGAAAGTCAATATTTTAACATGCTTGCTACTTTCTTTTTTTATAAAGTTCCTGAGCTTGGAACTACGTATTAAAATAAATGTAAAAATCTTATTTAATAAAGACACATAAGAGTAAGCATTACTTTGGTTTATTAACTAAACTGTACTTTAGTATTCAAATTGCGTGGTGGTAAAAATATCCACAAGGCAATAGGTTAAAAATGTTTGAAGTCATTATATGTTGTTAATTTATATATATGTATTTTTATCTAATCGACAAAATAAAATTCCATTCAACAAATATTAAGATTTAATATTAAAAAAAAAATTGAAATTAATCATCGAATTTATGGAACAGGCATAATAAATAAATAATGACCCGTTTAAGTTTCTAAGTAGGAATGTTATTCGAAATGTCAACTAATCGTAATTACAGCTGTTATTTATTGTTTTGAATGATTTTTTATTTGTGCCTTTGTATAAAATGTTCATACTAACTTCTTTCTTGTTATGTACATAGCAATCCGTTCAACTGGTAAACAACAAATTGAGTTTGAGAAAGCTTCTATAAATAAAAATAGTTTCACAAAAATTTAATCGAACTGCCCACTTTTTAACAAAACAGAAATTGCTTCATCCACATTTTTTAAACGAGTAAATACATTCATATTCAATAAACAAAAAAAAATCACATAAAATCTTTGTACAAATGTCTTTTTAATATTAGAAAAGTTTCATTAAGTTTTAATGTTATTAATAATGAAGACAATGTTATTGCGTAAGAACAACGATTATCAAAGCTATATTTACAGTGTTTCTATTAATGTTGCTTTTATTACGTTAAATTTTTGTAATTAATAAAAAAACTTGCAGTTAAAATATTAATACAAGTGTCGTTTGGTAATTAAGGAGACAAATGAAAAATTATTCATTCGATGATAATGAAACTTTTAACCATAATAGCAAACTGCATTTATGGCATCTTTCTTAGTTTTCTTATTAATTCAATAAAGAATTGTTCACCTTATCGTCTCGACCATTGTTGCCGAACTCAATGCCACGTAAAAACTCTTCCAGTGGTCAAACTAAAAAAAATCCGGGTCTATGTTACGCGCCCCCGCACACTGTTTTTTGTTATTTCTCGAATATTTATATTAAATTATACTGTAATATCGTTTAAATCATCATATTAAATAATGTTGTAGATAAAATTTTGTAAAACTGTTACCTGTGTTTTGTTCAACCTATAAGCGGTTCGGTATCGTGTATTTGTAGGCAGAATTAATAAACTTAGTTCTTGCACAAAAATTAATGTACCTATAATACGTAATAGTGGTCCATTATTCGAAGTCTTATTTAAGTTGGCATAATTTTCCAAGTATTGTTTTAGTTACGTGTGTAGCGCATAGTTTTTTTAAAGTACTTTATAGGTTACTTTTCTCTGTATGTTAATTCTGTTTGCGGATGACCTGATTACGAAATATTAAGTGAAAGTTTGCATTTTGTTAATATTCTGCTACAGTATATCTCGGCCGTTCATTTTTGGCAACTCGATTTTAGACAGATACCCGGCGCGAGGCTACGGACAGTCAGCTTTAAGGTTTCGTTAGAGGCTACCAATAGTAGCGCGTGCGCATTTCATTTCGTAACTTGGTTTGGGCTATCAACTCGAATTACCGTGTAATAGTATTTATATTGTGTATTTTATAACAATGTATTCTATTTATATCAAATTGTATATATGCCCCTAAAATATCAACCATACTCCGTAAAACTCGTCGTAGTCAAGCTAGAGAAATAGTGGCAAATGTACATGAGTTTATGAAGAAAGAAGCAGACGTCGGAAAAGTTGTAATAGATGTAAAAAAAGTTCGTAAACGCGTGTCGCAATCCACTAGTATTACAAAACAATCCATTAGTAGAATAATAAAATAGTCAAAAGAAATTGGTGAAAACACAAATACATCTTTTAGTATTCCAGGTAAAAAACGTACCAAAACGAATAACGAACATTGACGACTTCGACAAATGCGTAATCAGACGTACAGAACATAATTTTTACGTTAACAAAAGTCTGTGGTTGTACCCACTTCAAAAAAATCTGCTACCAGTTTAAGGAAAATCTATTAATTTTCAGGGAGGAGAAACTAGTCTTAATAAAATGTTGAACGAACTGGGATTTAATTGGATAAAAACAAAAAATAACAGTAACATTTTAATTGAAACACGACACAATTAAAACGCATACATTACTTAACTCATTTGCAACGACACCGCCTAGAAAATAGCCCTATTATTTACACTGACGAGACTTACATTCATAGTAACCACACCGGATTAAAAAACTGGCATGACAACTCACCTGAAGATTTACTGCTCCTATATCGAAGATTAATTATAATTCATGCAGGAAGTATAAATGGTTTTGTTCCAAATGCATCGTTAATGTATAAATCAAATCAGACCACCGGTGATTATCATGATAATATGAATTTTTATAATTACGAATGGTGGTTAAAGGAAAAATTAATTCCAAATTTACCCTCTAAAATTATAACTATGTGAGGCTCATAACAGAAAATACCCAAAATCTGATTGTGCAAGATCGGGACTGTAAAGCTGATATATGACTGACCAAATTGATATGACCACCAGTCAACTTCTGAATGGTTTTCCGTGACTTTTGAACTGCATGTGGCAGGCGTTGCGCAGAAGAGCGACGACTTTTGAGAGAAAACCATATTTCCTCCTAATCACGGATTTAATTTTATTCTCTAACATGTCACAATACGCTCACTTTTGATTGTATGTTGTTCTTCCAAATAATCGCAATAAATTGGGGCCTAATACTCCCAAAACACCGTTAGCATCACTTTAGGTAGGTTTTTAATTTGTTTATTCTAGAGTAGGTTTTTAATTTGTTTCTGACGAGCGAACTCGGATGTTTCCATTCCTTACTCTGAAGTTTGGATTACTGCTCAAAATAATGAATCAAAGTTTCATCTCAGGTTATGCGAACTAGAAGAGTATTTATTACCTTCCACTAAAAATCGTTATTTAAGTTCCGTATTAATATGAATTTGGGTATCTATGTGATTTTGAGTCGATCAGAACCCATCTCGAACACGTTTTATGGTAATTCAGTTTAGAATATCATGATTAATGGAATGAACAATGCCGATACTTGCACTAAAGATTTTAGCAACTTCCCAAATTGTTATGCCCCTGTCCTTGCGAATAAGATCATTAATGCGTTATTACAAAGCGTCAGTCAAAATGTTTACCGATCTTCCGCTACGAAGAAAATTGATGACTCATTCTGATAGATTTAAACTGTTCGATCCACTTATAAGAATTTTCACGCTTAATACACTTTTCATCGTACTGGTTTATCAACCACGAGTGAATTTCGAACGGTTTTACAACTTCAGAAAATAAAAATCTTAACACAGCTGTTCTTTCACCGTACACCTTTCAAACGAGCCGACATTTTGAAATAAACTAAAGATGTAGTTGTCTGACAAAATTTAAGTAGGAAGTTTCTGCCATCACTTTTATGCTAAATAGTTTTGTAACCCTTTTAACCTGATTTTAAAGCACAGATAATTCAAGTTCCTGAGCATAACTTTAAAGTTCCCAAGCGGGTAAATTATTCTTTTACACCTCTTTTCCTTACACTAGATGTTCCATGGGAAAATGCTAGAATCCTGATAATAAAGCCAGTACATTTTTGATGCTGCTTGTAGACTGATTTGGTGACTCCAGTCCTTGCCACTTCAACCGAATGGCTAAGGTGTAGTGCTTTATTAGATAATTCAAGGTCTCCTAAGGAACAAAGAAGCATACTTTTCACAAGTCATGTATAATAAACCGATTAATATAGTTAAACAACAATGTGTATAGTTTCAATTTGGTCTAGAAATTTAGCAAGCCCACTTACAATTGGTATTTATTTCTTTTGACATTTGCAGGAATTCCTTAAAAAAATGTATGATAAAAGTATTGATGTACGTTGTGGTAAAAAAAAAGATAACTATACTAATTACTAGCAAATTATGTTAATTACTCACAATACAATTAGTAAAATTGCAGTTGTATTTATTTTAAAATTAAGCTTGTTTTTTTTATTTTAAGATAAGATATCACGTCAGAATTTTGAACATTCTATTTTTTAATAAATACTGTTGCTAGTGAAAGTTAGTTTTAAATGATGTTTAGTGTACTTCAGCTATCAAGATGGAAAGTAACAGTAGTTATTATTGTCAGGAACGTGTTTCTGTTATAAAAACAATCATTTTTTTTCACAAAATACAAGCCAGTTTTAGAATATAGAAGCATATTTATATCAATATAATTTCAGATGTATGTGGTTATCTATTTTATTAATATTTCTATGTTTCACATTATGAAAACATTTACCCTTTTATTACTATTATTTTTAATTTAATATTCCCTTAAAACAGCCCAAATGTCCAATTACAATTCAACAAATATATTGCAATCCCCTCAGGCCCTGGGCATTGCAATTAATTGAATGAATCCAAGAGTTTGTATAAATTAATAAACCAGGAATCTAATTCAATCAGAATTGGGTCATGCAACAATGCAGATCAGCTCACTAGTGATGATTACAGTTTGCTTTACTAATAAGAACTATAACATAGATGTTAAGTGATAGCTTTTTTTTTTACCAATTGCTAAACATAAACACTGCTTCACTTACAGGTAAGTGTAATGAGGTATATTAAGGTGTTGGCACTGCATTGGCTATTGCTAACTCCATCTTCATGAAATGCATTAAAATGAAGAAAATTAATTATAGTTAATTATCATAATAGTCAAAGTTGAAAATGTTATTTAAAACAAAAGATATGGATAAAGTATAGTATATGTAACTACTTGTTTATTTCCAATGTGTTTTACTCTCTTTTTTTTAATTATTAGAAATTAAATAAGTCAATAAATAAATTTTATTTAAAAAAAAAAGAATTTAGACTAAATAAAGGTTTTAAAAGATTGTTATGTAATCAGTATTGTAAAAATATTTTTGTATATTAGATTTTTATCATTTTGATTCCTGATTGCAGTGAAATTTTTAAATGTAATATTAAGAATGATTGTGATTGTATCTTTATGATTGTGTTTATGACTAAAATTTTATTGAATTATTTAACGTAGAAGGTTATAATTAAAATTTATTTAATAACTCATTAGTAAATAATTCTGGTAAGTACATATTACACAGATCGCATCAGGAATGTGTATAATTAATAATAAGGTAAAAAGTAGATGTGATTGAAGTCCATATAAATACATGAAACAATGTTAAGGTATATATATTAAATATAAAAAATAGCTATAACGTAATTCACAATTCAAAGCATTATTGAAAGTTATTTGAGGATATATTTATGTAAATATTGAAATGTGAAACTAGTTTTTAAAAACTAGTTTTAACATTTTTCTTATTTTAATAATTTCTAATCATTAAAAATCTGTCAAACATACAAAGGCATTTAACATAAATTTTTACCTCTAATTACATAACTTTGGAAAATATTTATATTCAATTACAGAATTATTATTGTAATTAATTATGGTATTGTTATTTTTATAACATATTAACAAATAATAATAATAATATTTTTTATTTTATACATATATAAAATATTAGTATTATGTATTGTATAATTAATATAAAACTAAAAATCTGATGTGGGCACCATATGCCTTCCTTGTATGACTATTAAATTACATATATACATTTTTTTTTAATTAAATGTATATAAAATTTTATTTCGTTAACAACTTTAGATATTTTTTCATATATATTTTTTTTATTGATATTATTGAATTATGATTTATTGTAAAACCTTTTTTACAATCAAAGGTTAATAATTATTAATAAATCAATATATTTAAATTTAAAAAAAAACGGTTAAAAAAAGGAGATAAAGTCTGTTTTGAACCAATGTGCCTTCCAGTTCTAAGATCCAATTATTTCATTAATTAAAATTTCATTTGGCTATAACTCTGGAACAAATGAAAATAAATACCACTTATGATATATCGTTGAAAAGTTTTTAATGAGAGCTTATTACTGCAGTTAAGAAAAAGTTCAAATCCAATTCTTTTTTGGTGTACTACACCACCCCTTCCGTTCCTAGCCCTGATGGGCTTTACTGGAGGTTGTCTTTTAGACCCTCTAAACTTGATAACACTAAATACAGTCATCATTTTTGCCTCTGTCAGGATGCTACCGATGCAAATGCTTCAGCAGACATTTCCATCAGTGTATTTACACAACCTGCTATTGCCTTCATATGGCTTTTTCCAACTACGACCACCTACCATAAGTTACAACCCTCATTTATCAAATTAACCGATTTCTGGATGGCATGTATATAAAGCTTCAATTTTGAAATGACATACACATCACATTAAAAAATAAATATTTAATAAGAAATATAACTTCGCTGTTTTAAACAACTGAATTTCTGTAAGGGTATTAAGTTAGAAGTTAGAGTGTTTATCTTTTCTGCTAATTGGTAGGAGGGGGCTATGAAATGCTTACTTACATAAGGTAAAATAGAGAAGACAAAATTTAAAAAAGTGCTTTGTTAATATATATTTATCCTAATAATATGAGTTTGTGTTTCAAAACAGTAGAAATATTACATTACAAATGTTTCAAGCACTTGATTAATGGAATGTTCTAGGAAAATTCTAGAAATGATCAAAGAATAATATATAAGTTTTAAATAATAACAAACTTAAAACTTATTTGCCGCTTGTCAAAGTTAAACTATATCTAATTTTTAAATTTTCCATTTAATTACTAATGGAACACTATTTACTAATGAAGAGTACTGTTGCTTAATTAAGTTTCAACATCTGATTAAAAAAAATGTATAACATTGTTTTAAATTTTATGAATCTACTTCAACATATCTGGATTTTCATTTAATACAATAGGCACTAAATCTAAAACATCCTATTTAATCAATAACTGTTAATCTATCATAAAATGAAAATAACTAAATGTAAAAATGTTATGTACACAAAAAGTGGGGTTTGGTACTTGGTTACAATCTGGAGTGAAGTTAGTTGCTAAAAGAAGTGTTTGTAAAGTATAAGTTTCTACTTTTGAAGAATGTTTATAAGTAATAGCAATGTAATAAGTAATAGTAATAAGTAATGTTTATAGTTTAAACAACTGTTGATTATCATCTTTAATAATTACTGTAGTCATAATTCTTAATTATTATAACCAATTGATTAATAACAAAAATTAATGGACTTGTGAACAATGGGCTAAAGATATTTTTATTTTTTCAATAATTTTTACTTTTTGTTATTTTGGTATCTAAGACTTTCTGACTGAAGAAAACTGTAACAGCAGTTAAGAGTTTAATCTGGTATCAGATGATGACTTCTCCCATTGCCATTCATTCTTTTTTTATATCTAAATTAATAAATTAGTTTCGATTTGATTTTTTAAATTAATTAATTTTATTTATTTATTTTTTTTTTTAAATGATGAGTTCAATATTTTTGCAAATTTAGACAATGCTCAAAAGTGTCTTTCTTTAAGACACTCATAACTAACAGGTAAACATTATGGTGGATGATCATATGCAGAGAAACCAAAACAGATTCAATTACCAGTTAAAAGTCTGATGTTATTATCTGTTATTTCATGTACCTCAGCTCTTGTTAAAGTATATGTGTATGGCATTGCCAAGGAGTATACTACATGTAGGTATGTTTATGGCCTTTCATGCGGAGGTCCTGGGTTTGAATCCCAATCAGGCATGGCATTTTCACATGCTACTTGTCATTCATCTCATCCTATAAAGCAATTCCTAACAGTAGTCCTGGAGGTTAAAAAAAAGAAAAAAAGAGGTGTTTATTTTATATGTAGGCTTACCATACATCTGGGATTAGCCTGGACAGTCCTGGTTTTTTAGTGCTGTTCAGGGTTGCAAAAATGTACAGGGTTTGAGAATTTTATGACGAGGATGTTTTTAATTTTAGACCTATATGTTCAACATCACATTTTTAAACATTCTCTTATGGCTGTGCATCTCTCAGCCAACCTTGAAGCAAGCGCTGACGTCGATTTTGACGAAGGCATGGCTACCGGCCTCGTCACAACTTTTTACGTAGTCATTTAGCAACACAAATAACAGGGGAATGTGTTTATGTTGTTTTCATGTGTGAAGTAACTAATCTACATGTTTTTGATCATTTTATCTCTATTCGTTTTTTGTCTCATCATTTAGCAATGGGCAAAAGAAATCAATGTTAACCTGCAACAGGGAAAACAAATTTTGGAAATTGTGTAGTGACAGTAACAACGAACATGTTTATTTCACACTATGTACTGGAGAATTTTCTGTTGCACATAAAGGAAAGGGTGATATTGAAAACCATGTGAAGACAGCTAAACATAGGAGTGCTATTAATGCTACACTTCAGCAAACATAAAAGATTTTTTAACGCCAAAGATGGGAATAACAATAACAGTGATCTGGAGTGTGCTGCTAAAGAAGCTACATTTTCATACCACACTGCTAGACATGAACTCAGTTTCAAAATATCAGACTGCACATCTAAACTAGTTAAAAAGTTATAAGACCAAACATTTTCATCTCCTAGAACCAAAACCAAGGCAATTACTGTTAACATTATTTCACCATTTTTATTTGATAATGAGTTGCGTTCTTTGGAAAACATTAATTATGTAACAGTAACGATGGATAGCTCAAACAGAAATGAAATAAAACTTGTTCCAATTGTTGAAAGATATTTCAATCTGGAGGAGGGAATTGAAGTTAAATTTTTAAATTTTGATGAAGTGTCAGGTGAAACAGCTCAAGTTTTGACTCTGTATCTTTTGTAGTGTGTGAAAAAATACAAACTTGAAGAAAAGTTGGTTTGTTATACTGCTGATAACACTAACACTAATTAGTTGTTCAGCCCACATTGCACACAATTCAGTACAAACAGCATGTGATTCTCTACCCTGGGACATAGAAGTTATTGTTATAAAGATTTATAAATGTTTTCACATACATACAGTAAGAGTAATGAAACTTAAAGAATTCTGTGAATTTGTGGAAAGAGATTACAAAAAATTATTATCTCATAGCAGCATAAGTTTGTTATCTGCAACAGAAAGAATTCTTTTCATTTTTGATGGCCTAAAGTTAGACTTCTAATCTTGTGACAAATGCCCAAAATTATTATTTGATTTTTTTTTAAATCTAGAAAGTGAACTGTTTTTGAAATTTTTATATGGTACTCTACAGTTATTTAATAATGTAGTTCTGAAATTGGAAACTAATTCTACCAGGGCAACAGAAGCATTTCAGACATATTCTGAATTTATTTGTCAACTTCAGAAAAGAAAACCCCACAAATTTGTACCAACTTCTGCCAAAGAATTGCTGTGTACTCTAAAGAAAATAATGATGTTCAGGAACAAAAATTCTTCTCAAGCGTAGACAATGTTATAATTCTGGTAAATAATACTTACGAGTTGTGGAGAACCAGTTTTGATAAAGTTAGTAAGTTTCAGTGCATAAATTTACAAACTGAAATTGCCTTGTCTGATTTAGAAGAGAGTACACAGATGTTAAGAAATTATAAAAGATTCCATAAATGTCGATGACCTATTTGATGAACATACATTGTTGAACCAGGTAATTCGAAACCAAAGGGAACTTGAACTGTAACTTTGGTTACAGTTCAAGTTCTGAAAAAGTACCAGATACTATTGAAGAGAAGTGGAAAGCAATTTTTAAGGTTTCAAAAGACTGATATTTCATGTTGCAATATTTCTAAATGGTTGAGTTTGCGAAGTCTTTACCTGGGACATCTGCTCTGGTTGGAGTTTTTTCAGTTTCAGGGAAAATTTGGTCTGCAGAAAGGGGTAGACTGTTAAACATCTGCTAAATGTTAAAATTAATTCAGAACTTTCTTGTTGTGAATTTTATGATGTAACTAAAACAAACCACTTCTTAAAAAAAATCATGTCTAATGAAAAATACCACTGAATAAATAAAGTTTAATGTTTCAGTAAATTGTTAAAACTTTTAAGTAATTTCAAAAATATGTCCTGGGTTGGACCCAAAAAAATATGGTAAGCCTAGTTATAAATTGTATATAAGGTGAAATTAAACAAAAAATACAAAGGCTTAACATTTTTAAAATGCTATGAAATTCATAATCCCACATATTAACTTAAAATGTTTTCTTAAGTCAACTATTTTTAAGCCATAACAAGAAGTAGCAGACTCAAGTGAGAAATGTTGGTTGGATATATGGATTCTATTTGAAATTAAACCTGGATGATACGGAAAGGATAAAATATGGTAACTAAGATGATAACTAAATGATTATAGGGTAAGATGTAGATTCTTGCATCTAAGTCTAGCTGAAAAATTACTGGAATCAAAATTATTAACAAAAGAACAACAGCAGGTTAATCTTAAAAAGTTTGACAAAATGATATTCCGTAATTTAAATATATGTTGCAATAATGTCTGCCATTAGAAATATTAAACACTATCGATATATTCAGTAGTTTTAAAAATACCGATATTAAATAATTTGATTTGAATCAGTTCGCGTTGTTTGTTCAGTTTCTACATGTTTACTGCATTTCTGATGTTTCAATGCAACACTTCTTGACTTTAAGAGTATCGATAATAAATATTTCGATTTGAATCATTTTGTACCGTGAGCCCATATGTCTTAGGTTAAAATAATGGGGTGTTTTTAAGATGTTACTTATTTTGTATCAGTAGATTTTTTTGTGGTAAAAATTCAGATTTGTTTGAATATTCAATCGTAGCATTGTAAACTAGATCAAACTTATTAGTAGGTTTCGTTTTTGTTTCAAACAATTAACGTAGTTTTTAATCTTATTAAGTTATGTTTTATACTAAATTAACTATTTTGTAGAGTTAACTTTCTACCATTAGAAAAATAATCTATTATATATAGATTGGTTGTTAAATATTTGTGATTTACAAATGGATATCTACAAAGTAAAATCTGATGAGAAAATATTACTTATTGGAGAAGGCAATTTCTCATTTAGTGTGGATTTTGTAAAAATAAATGAGATAGTTGTATTGGAACATTCTTTTTCACAGTTTCAACCAAGTGCTCAAGTTATATCTAGTTGTTATGAATCTATTGATGATATGACTGATATTAAAAAAAGGAACATTGATTTTTTGGAAAAGAAAGGTAAACATCAATTCTAAAATAACCTTAATGTAAATTGTGTGGTATACACATACTTGTGTTGATAACATTGTGATTAGGGAGCACATTGTGGTTTTTTATTTAAACTTGTGTTTGTAAAGTGGTCATTTCATTATTATGAATTAATATATATACATATTTTTTGCTTTGTAGGATATAAATGCCATTTCTGTTATATAAATATAAACAATCTCAGTATACATGTAAATGATAACCATAAAAAAAAATCATGTTATTGTGAAATTGTGCATATGATATACATTATACAAATGTAATTGTAGGAAATTTTACTAAGACTGATCATTTGTTGCTGTGATTAAGATTATTTACTCTGGTGTTGGGTTTGATTCCTAAGAAGTCATTCACCCATCATTTCATGCATCTCATCTTCTTTGTTAAGTTATATGTGGATGTCTAAAAATTAAAAAAAAAATTGAGCTGCTAACTTATGTAACAAGCAATATATAAACTTTAAAGTAAATGTTACAGACCCTAATCACAATTTTAGTTAAATTTCTTCATTTTCATTTGATAAACAGCACCAAACAATAACTACTTCAATATATACAAAAAATGTATAGCCACAAATACCTTAAATTTTGTGTGGTTATTGGTTTTTATGGCTGTGTATAAAATACTTTATGTTAACATACTTCAATCAGCAGTCAAATAAAATTTAAAGCATTTTTTAAGAAACAAGACTGTTGTATCATTTTTTAAAATATAATGAAAATAGAATCATTTAACAAACTAAAAATACTGCCAAATATTATTGGTTTTTATATATTCCATTATGTACAAATTAAATTGGAGTGAATTCGCTAAGTACTACTGTGAAAAAAACTGGATGAACAATTACATATAAAAAAGTATATACAGGCACTATTCAACAAATTAGCCTTTTTAAATTATATCATAAAAAGAACATAGTTAAAGAGATATTAATTATAACATGCAAATTTAACATATATACTACATGCATTACATATATTATTGTATATTATATTATTTTACATATATTATAACATGCATTGTACATATATACTACTAGTACTGTACAATATGAAATTTGCAAACACACAGGTTTGATAAAAACAGCTTTAAATAAACATCAAGTTGAATATGATGTTTGATTACATAAAGGATTTTCCTAGCATTTTGAAATGGTCAGTCATGTGCATATAACCATGTGTATATAAAGTATGTGTATATAAATAAATAAGGAGCTGTCTAAATTGGTGTTTTTAGGAGCTGTTCCCAAAGATCCTCTGGAAGAATATCCCATAAAATTCGAATAATATTTAAATCACCAGATGGTGCAAATACTGCCAAGAATTGATTTGTTTTTCAAATAAATTAATTAAAGCTAACCTCAGTGTAGTTTTCTGGATGAAAGGAAAACAAATCGTACCCAGAATACATTTGTCAAACAAATCTAATGTTCCAAGTATAAATAAAGTGAAATACATTGGGAAAACACTGTGAAGCTTAAGTAGAGGTCAACATCAAAGTGCACTATAGTAATATACACTGCACTAACACAAGAATCAATTAAACAGCTGATAATATGTAGAAATATTTAACTGCCGAACTCTGTTCTTGTTTTCTACTTACCTAACCCTCCAGAACTGGCCAGAACATTTTTATAATCCTCATTAAACATTTATGCAAGCAGATTAGCTTTTTTCTAAATGAAATGCAAGATAATAGAAGTTATTTTTCTATATTTTGTGTGAATGTTAAGAAAAGCACTTTGGCCTATTAAGTTTTTCATGACTGCCTGTTTTTTAATTGTATTTCTCTTGATGATTTATTACTTATAACGTTGTTTGAATTTTTTTTACTTTTAATCTGTTTTGAAATCATAGGAATATTAACACTAAAAAAACTGGAAATGCTTTCAATCTTATTGCTTTAATCCTTACAGCACCTAACTTTTTATCTGTTGTTAAGACAACAGATCTACTTTTACCTAATATATTACTAAATGAATTTCTAGTTATTTTTCTTTTTCAAGTTATTGTTCTATTATAACATAGTTTGATACCAATGCACATACATTTTTCTGAAACTGTTAAGACCCAGTTGATTGCTAGTATTCATACCAGGTGATATAATGGAATACTGCTATTTGAATGAAGGAAACTGCCTGGATCTTACATTTCTTGAATATATCTGACCACTGATCAATTTTACTTACAGTTTAGCAACATTAGTCTTGGGTAACTTACAAACAAATTATGTATGGTATCCACTTCTAATACCTTATTGATAGCTTTATTATTCTTAATGGCATTTATTACCATACTTAATTTAAAAGAAAAGTATCAAGCTGCCATCAATTATTATGTTGAGAGATCTTAAGTGTTTACTGGTAAAAGTTTAGGGAGTTTTAATGCATTACAAATTTTGCTTTCAAATGTTTACACGTTTCTAGGTTATGTTACATTGTTTATAAACAAAACAAATAGCCCTATGTGATGGCTGTTTGGGGAAAATTTATGTTTAACAGCAGTTAGGTTCCTGTTGTCTTGTTTGCCATTGACAGTTTGTTTAACTTCAATCATTTTATCTAATTTTAAAACCACCTTAAGACTGGTGGATGCCCAGTTTGTTTAATTTGATTAGAATTAAGTTGTGAACTATGCTGATGAAGATTTTATCTGTTTCTAATTGGTCTGGAAAATATTTAAGGACCTCTATGATTGATTAGGTTTTTGATTCCTTTCCATAAGGTTTTCCTATTAAAATCACTTGTTTGTTAAGTTCTGTATTATGTGGTCAAAGTTTGTGGAGTATAATCTTAGCAAGTTTCCAAATCACAGGAAATAGTGAAATGGATCTAAAGTTACTGACCTCATTCCATTTTATTCTATTAGACATGGTTATATTGATTAATTGTTACAATTACTTAAATCTAATAATAGGGTTTTTGTTATTATTTTTTAACTAATAAGGTAATGTAGGTTGTTTCTTAATTTTACTTGGTATTTTTTTTTCAGGTGTTACTGTGTTATTCAGTGTTGATGCAAGAAATCTAAAAAAACATCCAATTATTGGGAAAAAAACATTTAACAGAATAATTTTTAATTTTCCACATGTTGGTGGTAAAATGAAAATCCATTTAAATAGAAAGTTGCTTGCTGATTTCTTTTCAAGTTCAAGAGATGTTTTAGATCTAGATGGTATGGTAATGGTAACATTGTGTGATGGTCAAGGTGGGACTAGTGCTGATAAAACAAAAAGACGTTGGGATGATTCCTGGAAAGTTGTTGAAATGGCTGCAGAGGCTGATTTTATTTTAAAGGATGTTCAACCTTTTATAAATAATCTTTTTCCAGGATATGTTAATGTTGGTTATAGAAGTTTACAAAAGGGTTTTAATGTAAATGGTGCTTTAGTTCATATATTTAAACCGAGTAAAAATCCTTTTGTATTGAATTTAAATATGAGTGAAATTCAGTTATTATTTGGATTAGATTTAATATCTACACCTGTAGGAAATGAAAAAATTCCAAAAATATGTTGCCAGAAAATCTCACAAAATATCTTAAATAAAGAAAACATGCCTTTCTCATATTTATTTAAGTGTATTAACAATACTTTATTTGACAAAAAAATTAATTTTATTGATACAGATTTAATCTATGGACACATGTGTAGTTATAAAAATGCATATGATTTAATTAGAAAATATTTTTTTGAAAGTGTGCTGTGTAATATGAAAGAAATAAATATTTTCAAAGGGTATTTAGTGAATGAATTAGGTGGGGATTTTCAACGTCAGCCTGTTTGTCATGAAATTATATGTGTGGGAAAAGGAAGCTCAGCATTTGTTAATAAAACTGTAAATGAATTATTAGCCATATTTAAAATAAATGAAACGGATTCCAATTTGATGTCAGGTGTTAATAATTGTAAAATATTAGTGTTAGATGGTTGGATAAAAGCTGAAGTTGTTCAACTAAATAGGTACATTGAAAATGATGTTATTGTAGAATTCAGTATTATAAAACTTGATAATCTTGCTAAATTTTTATTCCGATTAAACAATTGGCAGGAACTTTGGGCCGAAGGAAACCAAATAGAATTTAAGGATACTATTACATTGCGTACTCCTAGCCTTTCTCCATGCACGTACATATTTGATTTATCCTTTTCTATTAAAGGAGAGTTTGCAGAACAACAGTTTTTTAATATTTTGTGGTGTCTTGGAAACATTATTTCTGATGTGGAACTTATTAGTGTTTATGAACCTTCAAATAAAAACACTAAAAATTATTGTTACAGAATTAAATATAAATCATATGAATTACCGCTTCATAGAAAACGTGTTATTGATATCCAGCAAAATGTTATAGGGAAGGCTTTAGTAAATATGTTAAATGTTATTATTTTATGATATATGTTGATATTTTTCTTTTTATATTTATTTTTTTTTTTAACAGTGATTCATTCAAACACCAGATAAAGTTGCTGATATTTTTTTTGCAAAATTGCAAATGAAGTCTGTACTTTTGTTATTGAGAAAGAACGTACTTTATAGCAATAGATTTTATTCAAGTGCAATTAATGAAGTGGTTTCTTCCCCACTGAGAAGCAAAAAACCCAAATCGACTAAAACAAAGGTACTAACTATTAACAGTATTTAATACAGTGCATTTTTTAAAAAATAGCTGTTTTTGTAAATAAGTGTACTAGCAGAAAGATAGTCGTACAAAAAAGTTGCACAATTCAGAAAGAATTGTAAGTTAATTTTATATATTGATACTTATATGTAATAAAATATTAATTTTAATGAAGGTATTTGTTCATGTTCTACGTATAAGTGATCAAGAACAGTGTTTGTTGATGAGTAGAAATAAAACGAATGTGTATTCTGTTTTTGCATCTCCCCCACTGTTTGTTAATGGAGCAGTATATATTTTTTTGCTACATTTTCTTTACCAGTTTTCTTGTAACGGTTTAATTTGAATAGAGTTTAGGCGTTACTAGTTCACATCTGGCCTTCCTAACAGTTTTTTTAGGACTTTGTAGGAAAGACTCCCTGACATGTTCAACATTTACATCAGATATCCTCAGTCGTCCCATATTCTTTCCTTTACACAGAGATCTAGTCATTTCAAACTGATTATGCCATTGAAAAGTGTTACAGTCACTCAGAGGATCACAATTAAAATTTTTACAGAACAAATGTTGAATTGTAACTACAGAGTCACTGTTTACGCCATTGCGTAAAGTTGCGTTTATTCCAATGAATTCAAAGCTAGGGTTGGGTCTTGTTGTTACAGGCTTGGTAAATTTATTGTGTTCTTTCATATGGGCTTGTCTTATGTGTATTTTTTTTTGTATAGATTGGTTTTGTTCTTGACTCCTGGCGCCAGCCTGACAGACTGCTGTGTCATCTTTAGTGCCAGCTTAATCATATCACGCATTATTTATTGCTTTCTTTCCACACCCTTTTTCTATCGTTCCCATACTAATACATGCGCACACCTCTTGTTTTCTTACACACACTCTCTCCTGTCCACTGCCTAGTTTGTTTCCCCCTCTTCTCATCGGGCCATTTTTTCGGCAGTGTAGATCAGACATTCACGATGTGCAGTTGCCTGCGATTTCTCTCTCTCGTATAATGTGTTAAATACTTTCATCATCTTCATACTTTCATAAACGTTGTGGTTATTCTCAGTCGTCATTCTCTCTTGCTCTACTCGTCAGTGCTTTGTGAATTTTGCAGATTTCTATGTTTCGTTTTGCCTCGTTTCTTTGATAAGTTAATTTTTCAAATTCAGTAGATTATGTCTGTTGAAAGTGGTTCAATTATTACAAACCAGCCAATTCTATAGACGCCGAATCTTCTCCAGATGCTTATTACAATTTTGAGATGCTTCGTATTATTCCTCTTCTAATCACAAATTGTTACCTCTGTTATTTTTGATTGTAGACTATGCCAAGGATAAACTGTATGTATTTTTGTGTACTTTAATTTCACGAATTCATTTTTTACAAATATTCATGTGTGATTAAGGCAAGTTGAAATTACTCATTATTTATTATATTAAACAGTTATGTTATTAGTAAAATTAGTGAAATACACTACTAATTGTACATTATGAATTTGAAATTCAAGATTGACTTATACAACCATTTCGTCATTCAAGTATAGTCATGCAAGGTGGCTTAGATAAAGGTTATGTTATTATTTTTCATGTGTAACATATTTTATGTGCTGTTAATGCCAACTATTGTTATTATCAGATCGACTTGTAAGTAAATACTACTTCAGAATTTATAAAACATATGTGTGACACAAACATTCATGGACATGAATGTGTTGGTTAATATCTTATATACATTCTAGTGACTTCCAGAAATGTTTTCTATTGTATTTCATTGACTCTTGTAACTACACAACCTCTTGTCTTCATTTGGAAAATAACAGTTTTATTGAGACAGTTTATTTATCCTTTATTTTACATAATTCTAATGTGTTAGATTATTGCTGTTGTTAATAATTCTAATCAATGTTAAATATTGTTTTGCTCAATCAAGTATTATATTATTTTTTACAAATTAGAAAAAGGAAGTCATTAACATGAGAGTGGCTAAGAAACTTAAACATTTTCAAGAAAGCTCACTTACTAAATGAACTCTAGTTATATGATTACTTACCACAATTTGATTAAATTGTAATTAACTCCTTTTTATACTGGAATATTATTGTGGCCATTTTTCTACAACTAACTAGAATTACAAGTTTTAATTTTAATGTTAAGTATGAAGTTGTTCATAAATCACAAAAGGTCAGTGCCAATGATAAGAATTACTGTAGTTTATTTTTCTATGTTAATGACATTTGTTCATTGCTAATTTTTCATTATTACAGAATATGTCAGTAATGCAACAGTTTTCTAGTTACACTATGTTTATTGATGTTATGTTTATAAGTTTATAATTGTAAAAAAGGTGTTTAAGTTCTCTTGTTTTCAGACTTTGTTAAATTGCAGATTTTCATATTATTAGCCTGTATGCAGTTTATTTGTGTGATAAATTGTAGATTTTCAAAATGATTATTTGAAAAATGTATATTTATGTATTTGTCTTTTAATTTTGTAATTTGATTTGTTGATTCAGCTGATATTCCTTGTATAAATTTTGTATAGAATTAAGTTATGTTTATTTCATAATTTCTTTTAATTTTTTAAGGTTATGATTTAAGAAAAAGGTTATGTTGTTTTCTTTCTAATTAAAGTCCAATTTCTTTTTGGCAAATACGAGCTGTGTGTCATTTTATTTTTGTTAATTTTTACCTGACATAGCTCGTTGTTACTGGTCCTCCGGGTCGGAGGACCAGGGCACCACCCGCACCCATAACATTTCGATTTATTATCTCTATTTTTGTGCAATATCATTTATACATTTATGTGTAATAGTTTTGAATAGTTTATTTAATATAAATGTATGTTTGAAGCTGTTGTTCACTGATTTGTCTTCCTGCATACAATCAAGTGATAATATTATTGTTTTTGTTAATAATTTTTTTTTTGTCTTACTTGCTGTTTCACATACACTTTGGTAGCTACTGTTATTATTTACTTTGTGTTAATTGTAAAATACAGGTTTACAGTTTTATTTTTGGTGACATATTTGTACATAAGAATATTTTACTTGCCTATTTTTATATTATACTTAAAATATTTATTGTAAAATTTAACTCTAAAAAATGACTCGTGCTCGGGCTACCATTATTGCAGCTAACGCGGTGCTGTTAGCCAAAGCGCAGTTCCGCGTTGACCGGTTAAAGGATATGGTCAGTTCTCTCGGGACTTCTGTATCTATTGAACTATTTGATGCTGTCAAAGCACTCGATCAACAGTTTTACAATATCCTCGATCAATGATGATTATGATTTAAGAAAAAGGTTATGTTGTTTTCTTTCTAATTAAAGTCCAATTTCTTTTGGCAAATACGAGCTGTGTGTCATTTTATTTTTATTAATTTTTACCCTACAGTCACATTTAGCTAATTGAAGAACACAGAAGGCTTTCTGTTTAGGAATTGCCACTTTGCTAGTAGCACTGTCAAGTAGAAAGATAAGAATTCAATCTACAGCCATGTATGCAACTAAAACTACCCTTTTTTCTTTCATTCTAGCCTTAAATCAACACTACATCTCAACCAAGAGATTATAAAAATTAAAACCCAAATTTTTTTTGTAATATATATACAAATTATTTATGATTTTGATACCTATACATTTATTTTGAAGAGTTATAGATAGACATTATTTTGGGTTGATTCTGTAAGGATACTTTTTAACTGATTTTACAGTACATTATATTTGTTTTCTTGCGTGTTAGATACAAATTTCACTTTACTTTTGAAGCATTGTTTGTTTTTAAGCATTAAAGTATTTTGTCTTTTATTCATAAAATTTTTATTACATTTTTTTAACTCCTGGAGTTCTGCTGGAACAGAATTTTTATTTTTCATATTTCTAAATACAACATTTCAGTTCTTCAGTGAAGGTTTAAGTTTTAATTTTTGTCATAAGAAAAGGAAATAAATTTTAGTATAGCAACTATTTACTTTCATTTCAAAGTAATAAGTTTTTTATTACTAATTTTTTTATTAAGTATTGGGTAATATAATTATTAAGTCCTATGAAATATATGATTATTTTTTTAGGTAATTTTTTAATGTAATAATAGCATTTTAAATGTCAAAGTTAATAACTGTCTATTTTATTTAATATTGTTTTAGTAGTGATTTGTTTTATTGATTACCAATGTCAATAAAGTAAATACTACACCTAAATAATTGAATTGTAAATATATAGGTCAAGGTATATACCTTGATTGTATATATAGGTATATGAACACATATGTCAAGAACGACCATATATTTATTTACATAAAAAAATATATGAATTCTTAAATTATCTTAGTTTTAAAGAGTTGAGTTTAGAAGCATGCACTATTCTATTAACTATGATTTTTTATTTTGTTAAACTACTTGAAACTGTATTCATCTAGGGTTGAATAAATTTACATCTTATTTGGTTTTGTACTGTTCTTTCAATTTTTCCAACTCTTTCTTATTCCATAGATGGAGAATTTGGATCTTTCTTCAATCTTTTCTGGGCTTCCCCACTGTAGTATTTTTCATTTTGGATTTCATTACAGAGTGAGTTTTATAAGGTTTTAATGGCTGGATTTCATAAGGTTCATTTTCATTTTCTCTTCTGAGTCTTAAATATATTTTTATCTTTTACTTACAATTTTTTGTGTGCTTCAGTACAAAGAGCCACAGTTAGAATTGGCAGTTGATTTTTGCCCACTCAGGTCAGCTAAGCCCAAGAATAATTTTAATTATACCACTTGTTAAATTCTATCTGTAACGTAGAAATTAATTTTTTTAAATTCATATATTATATAGGTCAGATGGAGGTGGTATATATTTGTATGTAAGGAATGATAAAAACATTAATCTTTCAATGGGAAGTATTGTTGAATCTTACTGAAGAAAATTTTGATTGTGTGTTAGAAATTGGAGTTACTGATATTGCCTTTTGGTTTAACTAACAGGAAACCAAATGATTTGTAAGTTAGTAAGTTAACATTTGACTTAACTAACAGAAAACATTGTTTTGAAGATAAAGATGTACTTTAAATTAAACCTTTCAGTTTTTAAATTAGAACCAGGCATCCTACAAAGTCTAGTCTTAGGTCTTATATAATTTTTTATTTATATTAATGATTTGAGAGTAATTTAATACAGAGTACTGCTGTCACTTTATCAGTTAAGATGATTATCCACACATAATCAAGTTCATGAATAATCTGTTCAGGTAAAAGTTTATATGTGCTGTTTACAAACTGTGTTAGATGTACACAAAGCCCGTGAATATAGAAGTAAAAATAGATTAATATGAAGAAACTTTTTTTTTATGAATTTCAGGGAAAAAAGATAAGAACACAAATTGAACATAAAAATACATTTAATGATAAAATAACATTCTAAATTTTTAGTTACTATTGACAAATATCTGTTTTGGGATAAATATGCTGATGACTTAGGTCATAAGAATCTGTTTGTTTTTAAAAATTTCTTGGTTGAAAGATAAAAAATTAAATACAACAGTTTATCAAACACTCATTATGTTACATAATTGTTTTATATGGTGCTTCATCATATTCTAATTTAAAAATTCAGAAAACTACTATCTGATCTATGTTAAATATGAAACAAATACAGCCTGTTTAATGTGAAACAATTAGAGATTTATATATCACCATACTGATTTTTCAAGTTTGTTAACATTTGAAACTGTTCTGTATGTAAAACTGTAAGTTTAAAAAAAAATTGTAAGGATATATCCAGCATCATAATCAAAACTATATGGACAATATCCTTACTGAACAACAAAATTTAAGTGTGTCATCATGAAATCTAAATCTATACAAAATCTTCCAAGTAGAGTAAAAGACTGTAAATATGAAAAGTCATTAAAAAGATCATTAAACATTCTTTTTAATTGATGTGTTGTATTCAGTTGATAAATACATTTTATTTTTAACTAGGTACTACGTTATGTAATATTTATTGTTTAGCATGTAACAAAAAAGTGGTGGGTATCCTTTTTTGGAATCTATATATCAAAATGAACAATATATATTCTGTGAAAAAAAATTGTGATTTCCTTTCATTTTCCTTGTGTTTGTCATTTTCTGTTCTTTAAGGAGAAATTTATATCTCAATTTAGGATTAAGTAATCATAATATTTGGTACATATGAATGTACCAACTTTCTCTAATAAATAAAGAAATGCAATGTAAACCAATTTCAAAATGTCTATTTTTCATTATTTTATATCTCTTTAATTGTTTTTCAAAATAAATTTTATTTGCTAAAAATGTTAGGGCATTTTGTAAAAAAGTCACCTTATTTTTAAAATTTGATTGATAAACTGTTAAATTATTGCAGTAAGTTTATGGCATAATTTTCAACCAGTTTTCATCTCCATGTACTTGAGCAAGTTCATGATGTGACTGGAGAATTTTGCGTACCAATAATACGGTATACATATTATTTACAAAGAGGGCAAGTGATTAATGAAAGTGATTATGCTAAGATGAAGAATTTTGTGAGGTAATTTTACAAAAATGGATAACTAATCCACAGTTCTCATTGCAGTAATATTTGCTGATGAACCTGGATTTCATAAAAATGTATCATCAATTTTCACAATAACCATTATAGAGCATAAGAAAATTGTCGTGCCATTATGCAATCATTATTAGTCATTATTTTCAGTAATCATTTTTAATAAATATTTGGGCTTGTTTATAATCAGTGATTCACTGATTGATATACACTTGCTGCCTGCTAGATTGAACAGTGAGAAATAGTACATTTCATATTTCCTAGAAAACTTCCTGTTGAATTATTTGGATGAATTCCCTTTGGTAACTAGGAATATCATGTAGTTCATGTACGATGGTGCACCCTTCACTTCAGTATTTTCCTCCAGTAGTAGACCAGTTATTTGAAATGGTTTGGTTGTTTAAAACCAGTGACTTTGTGTGCAGTATAACCTGATCTAAACCCGTTAGATTTCTATTTTTGAGGGCATCTGGTTTATAGTACATAGTGTTCAGTGTTAAAGACCTTCAGAAGAGAATTGAAAAAGGTTTTTGAATTATTAGAGCTGCACCAGGGATTTTTGAAAGAATAAGATAATTATTAAATTGCCAATTACTACAGTGTATTGCCACCAGTGAAATTTTTGGCCATTTTGAATATTTTTTTCTAAGTAAATGATATGCAGTTATTTATTCCTGTCTAATGTTGCTTAAATTCTGTTCAAAAATAAATAAATTGCTGTTTATTGTAATTGTATAGAATTTATTTTTTTCTTATGGTAAATAATCTTCATTCTGTCATTTTTTACAACGGGTTTTGTAAAATTGCAGAACTGTGTTTTATTATATTGTAATACTAATAGAATTAATCATTTATTATTTTGAAATAATTAAATAAGCTGGTGATACGTGGTTGAAAATTATGTATTCAATTTTTCAAAGTAACTCAGTTGTTTGCCAACCAATTTTCAAAAATAAGATGTTTTTTCTTGCAATAAAAGGATTAAATTTCAGCTAATAAAATGTACACTGATAAAATTAACAATTACCATGATTTAGAATTAATCATTGAAATAATTATTTTTTGATAGAATATGATTAATTTTATGGGGTTTTTATCTGCATGATCTATTTGTTATTATCCAGTCTGTGTGGTTCTGAGAAAGAAAGGAAATGACCAATTCTCGTAACTCTTGGCGTAATGAACCTTTTGCTGCTACTGTAATTGTTTTGTGCTATACAGAGTTCTACAAAACAGCACTGGAGGATTCATAGCAGCTTTTGGGGCGATAAGTACCTAGAATATGATAAATCATTTTTTGGAAGCATACTGCATAAATGGAAGGTAGAATAAGTCTTATTTTTTTAGTTCAGCGTCAGTACTTTTGTGTAAAGTAATAAACTAAAATTTTATATTTCATATTCGATGCTCTGTTTGCCTACAAGCAGTCTTCTCGGCAGCAAAGATATAGCTGACAGCAGCAGTAGAATGTTAGGCTCAGGAGAGAGGGGTTTTTTTATTGTATAAAATCAATCTAATGTCCTAATTTTTTAAAGAAAACATTTAGATGAAATTATAACCATCTCTTAATTTATGTTAGATTTAATGCATAATTTTTCTTCATTATGAACTATTTAATTTTCTGTCCATTATAGGTATCAGGTTTTGTGGATGTGAAACAAGTTCAAGCTATCGGTGGAAAAGGAGGAGATGGATGTATATCATTTCTTAGCTTATGGGCAAATGAATTTGCAGGTCCTGATGGTGGGGATGGTGGATCGGGTGGTCATATTATTTTACAGGTTAGTTGATATTAGGTTCCAACAATTAACAAAAAAAATAAAGAAAAGTATATTTATTATATTTCTATTTTTTAATTAGATCTGTAGATTAAACGATGATTACTCACTTTGTTTAAAATTGTTAATTAATAGTAAGGTGTTTCACTTTGGTATTAAATACAATTAGTTTTTATAATTTTATTATTCCTGCTCTACCTTCTTATTTGTAGAAAGGAGTAAAAATTTTAAGAAAATTATGATTCATATATAGGGAAAATACACTCTGTACAAGATTCAGGTAGGAGTTAAATGTGTTGAAGATGAAGAAGACAAGCTCTCACATTTTTTTTAATTTTTAGAAAAATCTTAATCAAATATGCAACACATTTGATAAAAAAGGGACATAGCTATGCCTCACAGGCCATAGCTCCCTCTTTTCTCTTATTTCTGTTTAGCCTCCAGAACTACCGTAAGGTATTACTTCAGAGGATAAATGAAGATGATATGTATGAATGTAAATGAAGTGTAGTCTTGTACAGTCCCAAGTCAACCATTCTTGTGATGTGTGGTTAATTGAAATTCAACCACAAAAGAACACTGTTACCCATGATCTAGTACTCAAATCCATATAAAAGTAACTGCCTTTACTAGGATTTAAACCTTAGAACTCTTGATTTCAAAATTAGCTGATTTGTGATGACAAATTTAACCACTAGACCATCGCGGTGGGTACAGGCCATAGTGTAAATGTGCATGCTCACTTCAGTCTTATTCTGATCACATTCTACCATTACTATTTTTTTGTTGTTTCACTTCATTTGGAAATCTGTTTGTCTCTGTTTATCTCTATAAAACTATGAGACATGTTTCTAAAGTTTGCCATTTTGAAATAAAAATAAAAGTGAAAAAATATGACCAAACTTTATTACTTAAGTATTGAAACTACAAGTATTTACTATTTTTCTACATAGCTGCCTTTAGTTCCAACTTATTTTTATAGCATTTTACTAGCACCTTCTCTCTTCAAGAAAATCAGCTGCTAGTGACTTAAACCACACACAGTAATACCATTTTTTAATTTTTCATCATTGTTAAATCTTTGTAATACATGCCACTGTTTAAGGTAAAGAAAAATAAAATAATTACAGGTAGTTAAATAAGGGCTATGGGATAGACGATTGAATATTTTTCTACAAAAGTTTTCCAATCACCTCACTGTCGACTTGTCATATGTGGCCAGACATTGTCATGTAAAAACAACATCCTGTGGGGTAGCATCCAATGTCATTTGTTTTTTTATAATTGTAAGATTTTTTAACGTTTCGCATTATGTATCAATTGTTTTTTGCCATCAAAAATCAGATTATTCTTACTTCACAGTTGGTGGGATCACAAATTGTAGCACTCATAAATGCTTAAGCAACTTACAACAAAACTGCCAAACTATTGTTGCTAATAGCCTACTATTCATTGAAATAACAGAGTTATGCAAGAACCGTCTTATTTACATGTATATAGGCAGGAAGTTCAAAACAGTTTTTACTTTAAAAGTATCCATTGTATATAAAAGAGAGTGTAAATATATATCAGGAAATATCATTTCATGGTTTTGTTGTCAGGTATAAAAAAATGTTAATTTTCTTCACAAAGTATTGACAACAGTTCCTCAGCACAATTTATGATACTTTAATGATCCTTTAATGTTATTAATAATAATTTCTGCTGTGATTTCCCAAATTTTGTAAAATACAAGGTTATATTATAATAATCATAGGGTTTCAGTAGGTTAGACATTCTGAGAAATTGGATGTCTTCATTCATATAGTTTACATAATTGCCATTTTCTCCTGCTATATTGTTATGTTGTTGTGTATGTTTGTGGTAACTATTTCTTTTTCTTCTTCTGCTCTAGAAAAAGCATGATGTATTTTATGATGTGTTGTACTTAAATCAGTTTAATATGATCTTGACTAAGTTTCATGTGCTAACATGTTATATGAAAATTATATGCAGATTGCTATAATCAGAAGAAATGGGATGTTTTGAAAGAGAACAACTTAAATTCATTTCCTAAACTTTTTTCAATTTCCTATCAAAAAAAAAAAAAACTTCTGATATCAATAATATTAAGTATAATTATATTAATTTGTTATTTTGAACATACCATCATCTATTTTAATTAATTTTTTATTATTTATATTAATCCTTATTTTACATTTTAATTTTTTCATGTAATTATTTTTAATTAAGATCTGTAAATATTTTTCTGTAATTTTACCTTTTTTTATTTTTTGATATTACTCTGATAAGATTTTTTACCATTTGTATTTCTTTATCTCTCTAGGCACATTCTGGAAGAGTTCTTGATTTTGTCCATGAAATACCACATGCATTGATTTCAGATACGATCTCTGTAATGTGCAACTATATGTCAATAAGTTAATTTTTTATCTCTCTAGTTATATTTACATTGGCTATCAGCTATTAAAATGCCAGTAGTATGCAGTGAAAAGCACATAGCAGCCTTAATGTAGGTGATCCATGGGAACAACTTTATTAAATGTAAATTGATGATTGACATTTCTACCTTTCAGTTTCCAGGATCCTATTCCTGAGACTTTCTAAGTGATGTGAAACCATTACATTGTACTAGATGAATTTTACCATCTTACTTAAAACCCAAAAAGTTTATAAAATATTGTTAATTTTAAAAAAAATATATAATATTAATTTAAAAAAATTATTTCTTTAAAATATTATCTGCTGATAGAATACATCTTACAACTTTAAATTCAAAAAGATTTAACCTATAAAAAGTAGGAATGGCCTAATTTTTTTCTACTATAGTACATATGGTATACTTGGTTCAACAAAAATGAGCAATGTTGGAAAAAGTGTTGCTTTTGGATGGAACTTAAAATTGTACATCAGCATGATAAAATGAAGTTTAAACTTTTATAAAATAATATAATATTTATGACCATTTTTCTGACTATTTGGTAATATACTTCCAGAAGATCCACTTCTTTTTTTAGTGTATGAAACTTCAAATCTGAGTTAGGTACAGATATGCAGTTTAGGGAGATAGTCTATCTTATTACATGTACAAAGTTGAAAGATTTTAATATTTATTAATACCGAATAAAAATACAAAACTATTTATGGCTTTTCCACATAGTCTCCTTGAAGTCCAACACATTTTTCTCAACACGTGAATCCCTTGTTTCTCTGGAATCAATGTCCTCCCAGTGCCTCCAAACAAAAATAAATCACTGAGGGATAAATCTGGATTGTGCAGGATATTCTAAATTTTCTCAGTAAGTTTCATCTAGTAGTTTATTCCAAATGCTAATGGCTGTATGACACCTAGTTGTCATGATGGAAATTCACTTCTCTAATTGGCTGAAGTGCCTTTGTTCCTGTAAACAGCTTTCACTTTGCCCAACAGCTGGCAGTAGTATACAATAATCACTGTGCAACATTTCTGGAGAAAATCAACAAGTACTACGCCATTCCAGTCTCAAAAGATGACTGCAAAGATTTTTCCAGCTGATGGATGCATTTTCATCATTACTGAACAAGGATCTGTAATCCGTTGTCGAAATTGATTCATGAACCTTTGGCAGATTTCGTGTTTGGCCTGTTTCTGATTTTGGGTCAAAAGTTTTTGAATCTTCCTATCACAGACTTTGCAGAATTCAAGGAGAGTTGTGTTAGTGGAATGCACACTTCCATGACTGATAACCATTTGCAAAGCAGTATCACCAGTAGTTAAGTGCCAATTGTCTTCACTGAGGTTACAGATTAATCAAATACTATCTTGTCATCTGACTCACTGGTCTTTATACGCCTATTGTCACTCACTTTCTACAGCCTGCTTTTTGACTGACCCTTGTAAAGATCAGTCACACAATGATTGTGGACAATAATTTTGTTTGACTGTATTTAAGGATTAATATGAGCAGCAACAAAGCCACTTCAGTTTTACTGCAGGAAAATTTAATGTTTGTAATTTAAGTAACAAATTAAGATTGATTATTATTAATTTGAAATCTGTATTTTAATCTTTCAGGCATGTTCAAATACATCCGGTTTGAATCATGTTGATGCATTATTAAAAGGAGAAGAAGGTAGAAAAGGATCCAGTTCCCATTGTCATGGAAAGAATGCAGAACATACAATAATAAAGGTGATTTTTGTTATAGCAATTAATTTATTAAGCTATTTTAGCGCATGAAAATAGTCAAGATTTTCGTAAATTTCTCTCACACGTGTTTTTAATGCATGTTTTTTCAAATTACTTTTCAATATTTTTTTATTTTTTAACAAAATCTATTAAAAAGTGTATTTTTCTTTTTTTTTAATATATAAATTTGGTGGTAATTAATATTCTGTGTATTATATAAATTTAAATGAAGAAATTTCAAGATCTAATTCTATAAAAGCATCATGTTTCTGACTACTGTTAATAGTTTTTAGCAAACCTCTGTAGTAGATTGAAAATAACCAGCACCACTAGAAGGTCCTTTTATTAAATGGCTCAAATTGTATAACTTGATTTTATTAATATTTTAAATATTAAAAAATTAATGCTAATATTGTTGGCAGGTTCCAGTTGGAACTATTGTAAAGAATTCAAATGATAAACAAGTTGGGGATTTATCTAATGAAGGAACAATGTTCATTCTTGCAAGAGGTGGAGCAGGAGGCCATGGCAATCATTTCTTTACCTCTGCTACAAATCAAAGTCCAGCTGTTGCTGAATGTGGTGCTGATGGAGAAAATATTTCTTACACAATTGAATTGAGAAGCATGGCTCATTTTGGTTTGGTAAGTTTAAAGTTTATCTTAATTTAAAATATAAAGGTGGTTTTCCAAAGTTAACCAACCACCCTTTCTTTATTGTACAGGGTTATCATAAAAGAATGGTGCGGTTTTGAACATGGTTTAAATTAAAAGAGAATTACTTACAGTTTATGTTTTTTATTTTTCAAATTTGTCGCCTCAAACATTTTTTTACTTAACTAATAAATTTCAATATGTGCGCTCTTAGTCGCTCGACAAATGTCCAAACGATACTCAACTTCTCTCCAAACATTGGTTAACATTGATTCGTTAATGGTTATCATTGCTTCATTAATCCTGTTTTTAAGTGGTTTAGGTCGTAAATTTTTTGTGTATAAACAACGCTTTTGATGTACCCCCACAAGAAAAAGTCGCAAGGTGTCAGGTCTGGACTCCTTGGAGGCGAAAGTATGGGTCGTTGCCGGCCTATCCATCGATCTCCAAATTTTTCGTTCAAAGCGTCCGTGAGCAATGCATTGAAGTGCGGGGGAGCACCATCTTGTTGGAAATGAAGTTGATGAATGTTTTCGAGTTCATCCAGCTGAGGAAAGCAATAATTAGTTAACATGTCAAGATACACAACTCCATCAATTGTTTTTTCAGCAAAGAAGAAAGGCCCTATTACACGATTTTTCATCACGCCACATCAAACGTTAACTTTAGGCAAATCGCGTTGTTTCTCAATAATTGCGTGTGGGTTTTCAGAGCCCCATATTCGTGAATTGTGTCTGTTAACACATCCATTGACATGGAATGTAGCTTCGTCTGTAAAAATTATATCATCTAAAAATGATTCGTTTTTACTTATTCCGTCCAACATTTCAACAGCGAAATTGTAACGTTTTACACCATCATCGGGTTTCAATTCCTGCACTATATGGATTTTATAAGCGTGTAATTTCAGTTTTTTATGTAAAACTTTGTGAACTGTTGATTTTGGAATACCTAATTCAACGCTTTGACGGGAGATGGACTTCCCAGGACTTCTAATTGCCGATTGTCTAATTAGTTCAACCGTTACATCTGGTTCACTTGGTCTGCTGGTTGATTTCTGTTTCTTAACTGATCCAGTTACTTCGAATCGTTTGAACCAATGTGTTATGTTATTTTTGTGTGGTCGATCTCTTCCGAATTCACATCGAAACGCACGTTGAACTAAAATTATGGATTTTAATTCAGGTATCAGTAAAACACACTTTGCTTTGTCTTTATCCGAGAACATAGTAACTCACTAAACTCACCGCAACAACAATACAAGAACTGACGTGGTTACAACTGCTGATAAACAAACTTTTGGGTTGGAGGCTTTCAGGGATACCAATAAAACACCTAGAAATTTCCCTACAATCTTCCTATGACCCTGTATTTGTTATATTTGTGTATTTAATGCTTTTAAATTTTTTAAAATTGAGAGATAAAAATTGAGCAAAATATTGTGCTAGGTAAAAGAAGAGATCTTTTATGTTGAAAGGTTTTTTCTTTCTCTGTACAAACAACAAAAATCTGTTGGATTCTGGAGCAGGCTATATAAGTCTAAGCCATGTTGGATGATGCTAACAACTATTAAAACATGTAGTGTAGAATAGACAGTAAACATTGAATCATTCTGTTTTACAACGTGCGAGGTTTATTCAACAGTTGTTAATTTGTATAATTTAAAATCACCTGATTTTTGTAATTTAACAAATCAAAAGAATAAGGTTTTTTATTAAATTTTGATAAACTAGAATAAAAACCTTTGTTTTTGCACCTTTCTAGTTTCATAAGATTTCAGATGTAGAGAGAGTTGAGCTACTAACCTGATTCTTCTAACCTAATTTTTCTACATTCGTAGCAAGATTTAGAAATAATTTCATCGGGTTATTGGTATAATCTAAAATTGGGTCTTTTCAAATTAAACTTATTGTTTTTAATCGATTCATGTCCCGTTAGGAAATAAATAATTTTTCTTAAACATTGCTGATGCACTCTAAGAAGAGATTTCTCAAGATTTTTACTGGGTTCTGTAATAATTAATATGTAAAATTTAGTAAATGTTTGTATGCAAAAAAAAGTTCACTATGTTTTATTATCGAATGTTGTGTTTTTAATGATTTAAAATGCTTAATGATTTGAAGGTAGTGTTGCTGTGATGAGGTTACAGCTTGTGTAAATTTGAAGAAAACCGTAACCTGCTCAGTCACTAATATATTCTTGAAAGTTGAGGTCCACCTCCATTAAAATAAAGTGCAATTATATCAGTATATAAAAAGGAAATTTGAAAGAAATATACTTTCAGCCTTTAATTTGAGCTCATTTTTCTCAAGTATTGAGTTAATATATGAACAAGTTACTAATTAATAAATTTGGATTCATATTTGTACATTTAAAAAAAAAAAAGAAGATTTATCATTTTCATTGATAGTTTTGAAAACATAAATATTATTAAGATCACTCTTTATGACTTAAAAATATTCCGTACTTAGTACTTGAAACACTTTCTGCTTGGATATCATAAGCACATAATCATGCATTACAATGCTCTCAGTCAATCGTATTCATATTTGAACCAAAGAAGGTAGGTAGGTAATGTGTGCTAGAGATAATCAAAGCATTGATGTTTTTGTTTGGCTTTAATTTTGAGTCAGTTAATAAAGACTCAAGTTGATTTAATTTTGATGTCAGGTGATAGATTTGCTTTCAAAGCGTTCACTTGTACCAGTTTTTCGAGGAACAGACATTCATAATTATGATAAATATAAGTTACGAAATAGTCGCTGATCTTGCCTTAGTTTATTTAATATATAGAAATACTGGTGATTTATAATTGGAATAAATCCTTTTAAAAAAAATCCTCAATGGTTAGTAGAAGATGTTTCTTTAAAATTATTTAAATGAGTGATAATTTATTTTATTTTTATGATGAGATTCTTGAATGTAAAGTAATCCTACGTTTTTGTTAATGGAAATTAAAATCATCTACAAAAATTCCGTTATTATTATTATTAATTAATAGTAAGTGATAAACCAAACCAAATTTACTCTTAATAACATATTTTTTGTGTACGTGATAATGATGTTTATTATCACATGATGCTCAGTCATACTACTCCTGCTTTGTGCATTGATTTTCAGTCACTGTTGTTGCTGACAGTTTTTAAATCAGAAAGTCATGTACTTAAAATTGATAATGTTTAATAAAATTATTAAATGTTTTATTTTTTTTTTAACCAACATTAAAATATTCATTAGTATATTTATTTTAATGTATGTATATTATATTATTCAGTTACATTTTTTCTTTTATGATGGTGTGATATATTATAATTTAGCATTCTAAATATGAATTTGGTACTGTATTCATTCTAGTAGATTGGCCATCAGAAAGGGAATCCAGCTATAAAAATCACAAGAAATCTTTTCTATCCAACTCAAAAAATATTGGTGGGAAACAGACATAATAGACAGAACGTTTCCTTGTATAAATAATAAAATGCATACTCTATAAAATTTAGTTTATTGTGTATTCACATTGAGGATGGTATAAATCACATTAGTTATATGTATATATTATAACACAATAACAAAAGGAACTACTCCAGTACTATCTGGAAATATTATACCAAAATGTGAGAAAACCTTGTTCAGAACAGCATTACTATTTAGAAGATTTAAAGTAAAAAAGAGAAATTACAATTCACGTTAATAAATGCAAATAATAAATTTATGAAGTTATAGTGATACAAATACGAGGGTTATTTTTTTTTCAAGGTCCAATCAGTCACAAAATTAAAACCACAGTGAAAATAAAAAATTTTTTATTTATAACAAGTACTTACATTGTTACGCTATTTATCTATGTAGTTGCCACTCCAATTTAGACATTTGTCATAGCGTGGTACCAACTTTCCAATACCCTCGTCATAGAACGGAGCCGCTTGTGTTTTCAGCCATATTTCTACGCTGGTCTGCAGCTCGATGTCTGTGCCAAAATGTTGTCCTCCTAGCCAGCGTTTCATGTGAGCAAAGAGGTGAAAATCGGATGGAGCCAACTCCGGGCTGTATGGTGGATGATCAAACACTTCCCAACGAAAACACTGCAGGAGCTTCTTTGTTACAGCTGTAGTGTGCGGCCAAGCATTGTCATGGAGAAAGACAATGCCTAATGACAACATTTCTCTCTGCTTATTCTGAATTGCCCTTCGTAGACATTGAAGAGTCACGCAGTATGAGGCTGCAGTGATGGTCGTGCCATGTTCCATGAATTCCACCAAGAGAACTCCATTCCGGTCCCAGAACACAGTAGCCATACGCTTTCTGTTGGAAAAGATTCGCTTCAACTTCTTTGGTTTACTGGGAGAATGAGAATGCATCCACTGTTTGGATTGTTCTTTTGTTTCTTCAGTTTCGAAATGAACCCATGTCTCCATCCCCTGTGACAATTTTGTTCAAAAAATCTTCTCCTTCATTGTGGTAGCGCTGGAGAAACGTTAGGGAGGCGTCCATTCTCATTGTTTTGTGATGGTCAGACAGCATCTTGGGAACCCATCTCGCACTCAGTTTGCGGTTCTGAAGCCTCTTACTCACCATGTTGTAGAGACCTGACCTTGAAATTTCAGGAAACTGATCACTCAATACAGAAATTGTGAACGATGATTTTCTTGAATTGCCTCATCCACTCGCTCAATGAGATCATCGATTGACACTCGCTTCCTTCCCTGACCACCTGCATCATGAACATCTGTATGTCCTGATTTAAAGTTCCTGAACCATTGTCACACTTTGCTGTCACTCATTGAGGTTTCACTGTACACATTACTTATTCGTCGATGAATTTCAGCTGCATTTCAGCCTGAAGAAATTGAATTACCATGTGCACTTCACATTTGGTGGGAGATGCTGTTGTTGTAGACATATTTACATGCTAGCTGCGTGTTCAAAACTAAACGTGACACGGCGTGATTGAAGGCCATACTAGAGACGTTGCACAACACATATGCGCAAAGGTTCATCCGATTTTTGCATGGGTTATTATATCGCGACTGATCGGACCTTGAAAAAAAAATAGCCCTCGTAAATTCAATTAATAAAATCAGTGCAGAGTAAAGTAACAATCTTGAAGTGAGTAATTATTACAAATTATATAAGTATATTTATTGAACTACTATCAGTTATAAGTTCTATACTACTTTTATATATTGAACAAATGAGTTTACAATTGTTTCAGGTTTAAGTACTCATTATTTATATTGCTGAACTCTTGTTTACAGATTTTTCAAGTTTATTTAATTGATCAATTGAAAACTCATCAACATAGTATTGTTTTTATGAAAGAAAAACCTTTTACAGAAAAACTTAATTTTATAAAATAACATAATTTTAAACAAACTTATTTCCCTTTTAAATATTTAATTTTATTTTTTATTACTAAAAATTACAGCAAAACCATAATAAGGATTTTACTCTTGAGGCCAATATTCTACACTGTGTTACATGAAAGTAATTCTTTTGTTCTTCCATCATTACTTGATGGAAGTGAGTTTTGATATTTTTCTAGGAATGAAAGGTAATTTCTTTTGCAAATGTGGCTTATTTATAAATACAGATGTATGGAGACATAATATTTTTAATTTACTGTCACTATTGGCCTACATGAATAATATTTAAAGATACCAAACAATGATTTTGTGTACAGATTGTGTGACAGTCCATTTTTTGTACATCCTGAAAGCTCAGATTTTTTTAATACTCTCCAAGGTACAATGTTATATTTCTGACAAGGATATTTGAAGCCACAATTATTCATTGACATAAGCTTAAGATATTTAATGCAAAGCAGTATTGAAAATTTTATCCACATAATTATCAGCGATACATGACCTTTAAACAATAATAGAGAATCCAGATGATAAAAGATTTTTTAAACTGTTCATGTTGCTCGTTTAGTATTTCAGATTTCTGAAATATGATGTGATCCTTACCATAGGAAAATTTTTTGACACACAAATGTAACAGTTCTGTCCAATTTTTTTATGTATATAACTATTTAAATGTAGATTTCTATTCAAACATAGTCTGTCCCTATGCGGATCGCTCATCTTCTTCTTCTTCCCTCTTACTTATCATTATCCTTTATTTCATCTTTCTTACTACTTGCTGTGAGAAAAGCATGAGTCACACCCATATTACATTCACAAGTGCATGCTGTTATCTTCCAATAATGAGATAGGTTGCTTCTTCATTGGGATTCATTGGGATAACAAATATACATGTTGTACTGTTCAAGGACATTTGTTTCCTGTCTCATTAGGTGCCTATCTGATAAACCTCAATAAATATCCTAAGTCTAAATCTAATATCTGTCTAGATTACTTACATATTTATTTTAGACTGCAGTTTTTTTATTTAAGTGAGTGTATAAAATAAAAATTATGAAACTTTCCTGTAACTTTTCATAAAAAGCACTCTGAAGTTCCTAATTATAACACTCACAGTATCATATCTACTTACAAAATACAAGCTAACAATGCCTAGTATTCTCTTGTAGAAAATAGATGACCATTGTATCATTGAAAAGATGACCATTATCAGCATGTGTTTGCGTAGAGTGGAATCAAGTTAACTTCTTCTTAGCATCATCTTTCTTTTAGTGAAATTGTATTGTAGTATTAGTGATTAGTGTATTAGAATAATATTTCTATAGGATTGTCAAGGAAGATCTCATGTGTATGTGATATTTCTTCAGTGTATGGAGTAGCTAAAAGAGAGATCATGTATGCAGGTATGAGATTTAAATTATAATACTAAAAACAGAAAAAGAGATTGCAAATGGCAAAGCATCATCTATATTTTTATTTATTATTGGCAAGATCAGAATGAGACTGTAGTCTGTATTTACGTTTAATATTTTGTATGTTAACTTTTTTTTGATAAACTAGTGTCAAAAATGAATAATGTATATTTAAATTTAAAAAAAAAAAAGATTTATATTGATTATTGTGAATGTTACAAGTACATTCAAATCATGTTATATTATAAATTTGTATTTATAATTGTAGCTAGGATTTCCGAATGCAGGCAAAAGTACTCTTCTGCAAGCTATATCTCGAGCTCGACCAAAGATTGCTCCATATCCATTCACAACTAAACAGCCATATCTTGGTGTTGTTCAATATAGTGATTATGAACAAATTTGTGGTATGTTATTTGTTTCTTTTTTAACGCATTTTATTCTGAAAATATTCTCTAAGGACAAATTCATAATCTTTTGTGTATAAAAATTAAAAATCAAATTTAAAAAAAAATTAATTGTGAAACAAAAAATCCATTAACAATAAAGTTAAATTATATATTTTTTGATTATTTTAAGTTAATTTGCTTGCAAGTACTATATGTTTGATAAAGATACTTTCTGTGGTCTGTTACCATTTTGTCACCATTTTATTGGAATCAAGCTTAATTGTTCCCAGCATCTGTGAGTTAATTGATGAAATTTATTACAGAATTGTTAATTATCTATTTATAGAAGATTTGGATCCATAATTCAACTTCTATTAAGTCCATCCAACCCACACTCAAAATTTTCTTTTTTTTCATCTTTTATAACTGCATAGGATCACTGTAGCAGATCGCTTCGAAGGGACTGTTTGGGCCTTGCAGTCCTCCTAGTAGTACTTTTTCATATGTTCCGACCTTCTTTCTCCCTCTGGTGTTGAAAATGTACTTGTTGTGTGTTTCTTTCCTTCTTTGTTGCGAGTATGAAGCAAGTGTTTTCGTCCTTGATTTTTTTCATTTAATTTAATATTGTCTGTGGTGTTCTCTGGTGTAAGGCTAATTTCCTTCAGATCCTCTCGTATTTTCTGATCATCTGGATCTTATCTTGGTATTTCTCAAGATGAGATTGTACTGTATCAGCTGACTCAAGAAGTCTCGAATCTTGAATCCTCATGATGTGTCCAAAGAATCCTTATGTCTTCTTATGCATGGTATCAGTGATGGGTTCTAACTCTTTGTATATGACTTTCTCAAACACAATCCACTGCTGCTCATCTTTCTGGTACATTTGTTAATGCAGGTTCTTCCAGTTCTCCTTCAATTTTCTGAAGTCTGTCAGTCTTTGATGTTCGGTCAGATGGAAGAGTGTTTCTGCTGCATATGTGGCTTCTGGGTTTTATAACTGTGTTGTAGTGTCTTATTTTTACTTTTATTGATAGACGTTTTTACTGTAGGTGTACCAGGTTAATTTTTGTGCTGTAGCTAATTTGTTTGTTCTTGTTTGGATCGAGATCTTTTCATTTAGGTTGTTTGTTATTATTTTTCCAAGGTATTTAAATTGGGTTACTACTCTGATTTTATTACCGTTTATGATTACTTCTTTTAATTGTGTTGGTTTTTGGGATATAATTTCTGACTTTTCGAATGACATTTTGAGACCAATTTTGAAGTTCTAGTATCTGTGTTTTAGCTTTGTCTATGTTTAGCAGTTTGTTTTGATTTCTTGGCCTATTTTTATTTTTGGGAGGCATTTTTTGAGCCATTCCCTCACCACCATTTTAGAGCGCAGTTGAATAGTAGCAGTGAGATTCCTTGGCGCAGTCCTGTTTTGATCCCAAAACAGTGTGGGTCAGTTTTATCATGTTTATTAATTTGGGATGTAGTCTGAGGAGTCTTAAGAATTTTTAATAGGAATTCTCTGTGTATGCAATTGTATGCTTTCTTGTCTACAGAAATCAAAAGTACAAAATTCTTCAAATTTCATAATTGTTTTCTTTTTCTGTTGTAATCCATTATTAGCCTGAAACTCATTATTTGGTCTGGACAGCTCCTCCAGGGTTGAAACCTCCCTTGTATACACCTAGTTCTTTCTTGAGTTGTCAATTGATCCTGTTGAGGATGATTCTTGAAAGAATATTGTATGTTGTGTCTGAAAGTAGATTTCCCTGTAGTTGTTAGGGTCTGTTTTGTTCAGTGTTCTGGCAGTTCTTTGTTGATCCAGATGTTGACAAGCTGTTGAAATTTTTGCTGGTCTTTCTGCATGTTTCCAGATCTCTACAAAGGTCCGATCTTCTGCTGCTTTATCTAATCCGGTGCTTCATAGACTTCTTTTATTGTGAGGTTTGATGTTTTCCAGTGGTGTTATTGGGGTACTGGCATCAAAGTTTAGGAATTCAGTCGGTTCTTCACAATTTAGGAGTTTGTTGAAATGTTTAGCTAGGATTTCTGCATTGTCTTTATTGTTATGGGCCAGATTATAGTTTTCATCCTTCATTAGTAGGGTTGGGTGCTCGTATTTTTGAGTTGTTTTTTTGAAGGTTTTGTGGTAGTCTTGCAACTGCATTTTGTTGAATTCTTATTTTATTGATTTCCGTGTGTCTTTATGGTGTTGTCTTTTTATTCTTTAGGGTTTGGTGGTTTCTTTTCTTTGTTTTACTAGATTTTGGAAGGATGCTTCACGCTTTTGGGATTGGTGTAATAACCATTCTTCATGTCTTTTCCACTGTTCTCTTGCATTTATTGTTCCACCATTGGTGCTTTTTATGGACTTTTATTGGGACCAATTCTGCAATTTGTTTAAGGTTGTAAGAATTTATTTTTTTTTAATTTAAGGGGTTTGTTGTTTTGGGTAGTGAATTTAATTTTAATTTTGACTATAATGTGATCTAAGCCTGTGTCTACTCCTCGGAGGACTTTTCCTTTTTAGATCTCTTTGTGGTGGTGTTTGTTCATGAAGACATAATCTAGTTGTCATTCTCTTTTAATGTAGTTGGGATGTTTCCAGGTTTTGAGTTTTTTGAGGTTTCCTCTTGAAGGATGTGGACTGAGATTAGGTTGTGGTTTCTGCAGCTATCGATGAGTCTCTGTCTGTTTTCATTTGTTGTCTTTTGGGTGGGTCATTTTCGGATGGTGTTGCAGTCAGTATCTTCTTTCTCAGTCTAGTTGAGCATTGATGTCTGTGATTACTTGTTTAATGTGATTTTTATGGATATTACGTACGGTCTGGTTGAGTAGGTCCCAGAACGTTTCTGCTTTTTTTCCAGTCTTTTAGAGATTTGTTTTTATTGGTGGTAGGGGCATTTATTATGGTGTAGATTTTATTAGATGCTTTTAGAGTCAGTGTTGAGATTCTTGGGGATTGTGATTTGAGTTCTTGTACAGAGTTTATTATTTTGAGGCTGACCAAAGAGCCTGTTCCAAGCTATGGAACACTTTTCATCACCCTCTCCCAGGTATATACAGCGTATATCCTTGAGATTCCATGGTGTCCTGGTTGATGTTTCTTATTTCCTGCAGTCCCATGATGAGAATTTTGTGTTGGTCCATTAGGTAATTATTTTTAGTTTACCAGTCTGCGTGAGTAAGTTTATATTGTGTGGAAATGAGGTGATTTTGGATTTTGTGTTGTTCTTGTTTGTGTGTGCGGTTTAAGGCATTCCAATTCTTTTGATCGCATGTTATCTTCTAAGTGGCAGCCCAATGTGTATGAATGCTGCGTTTTCTGAATTCTGGTATTGCTTGGTGACAAATATTATTCGAGTTATTGGCCATTTTTAAGTAATTACTCTCTGTCAGTAAAAAATTATTTGAAAAAAGTAATAATTGGTGGTGGAGTATCCCTTAAAACACCTTGCATGACTGACTGTCAAGGGGTCACCAGGGTGGGACTAGATCCCAAGTTACAACTCTAGATGTCATCTAATGAGGTAGTAGTGGGGTATGACTTGATGATAAAAGTTGTGAAGTTTGTTTAGATTCAGTTCACCAAACCTGTTTGTTCTGGATATATCTAGGCACAATGCATGGAGGTTCGATCTGACTTTTGTTAATTGTTATTTTGGAAAAAAGGTAAAAAGTGTGACATTATGCCCACTCAATGTTTTATAAAGAAACAAAAACAAAACAAAATTATTATTCTGAAGAGAAAAAATGTCAGTGTTATCCATGGTAACAAAGTGCACAGTTACTTTCTGAATGTGTTGAATATATCGTGTGAATTGGCAATTACTGACTTATTATTGCCCAGTAATTATTGACTTGTTAGTGATGAATGAAATCACTTTGAGTTTAAATCTTTTTAATATTTTTATTTCTGTTATTGTATAAACATTATTTTAGTGCTTCAAGGGTGTACAGAGTTCATTATTTAGCTGTTTTGTTCATGCAGTTTTTTTCCAGTACAGCTTTATAAAATTAAATGTCTTTGTAACATTAAAAGAATGTGTTGTGGAAATAATACGCATTTGCAAGTTTTATAAATTGACACATTCATGAAATCTTTGCATAAATTATTAACAAATTATGTTTAAAATAAAAACATAATTTTTATAAATTTCCCTAAGTTAAATTTAGATTAAATATTTAGGCAAGTCTTGTTCATTTTATATAAAGCATTCTAAAATTGTGATGACAGATTAGCAATAATTTATTGTGCATGATAATTATAAACCATAAATATGATATACTTTGTGAAAATTATTTTTCTACTATCTGCAGTGGCAGATTTACCTGGAATAATAGAGGGTTCACATAAGAATAGAGGCCTTGGAATACAGTTTTTACGACATGTACAACGTTGTACAGCTCTGATTATAATGGTTGATATTGCATTGGACCCGTGGAATCAAGTAGAAAAACTGAGATATGAGCTAGAAAAATTCAATAAAGAACTGTCAGTGCGACCACAGTTGATAGTGGCAAATAAAATGGATCTTGAAGTTGCGAATGTAAGTATAATATTTTGCAGTTTAATTTTATTTATGTTTATTGTAATTTAAAATTTAGCTTTCAAAATGGTTTTAGTGTTATCTGGTAAATTAAACAATGGGGAAAATTAATTCAAAATACTTAGTACTTATAGAAAATAATCATAAAGTTTCTTCTGCTGAGCGGAGACAATGTTATATCTGCGGCATAATGTAAGCAATATATTTATGGTATTATTTTCCGTAGAAAGTGATTCATTAATTTGTTACTTTACTGTCTGCCCCAGTTTTTCTTATTGATGTGACAGGTTTAAATCATTTGAGGTGTAAGGATCACAATTGTTTTTTTTGAGAATAATGATTTTTATTGTATAGCCAGTTTGGCTGTGGTAAACTGAGTGAAAGGTCACTTTTATAGTTAATTACAGTGTGGGGAAGGCAACATTTTTTTTGTGAAGGAAATCATCACTCTTTTCACTTACCCTAATAAGCCGCCGGTTTAGGCTACTTGTTATTCTTAAAGATATCTGTGCCATATTTATATTAAGAAGAGACTGTTTGTTATATGAGATTGCATATAACATTTTCAGTATGGCACATAATATGCATAGAATAATAGCATGACATCTTGTAAAAAAATACAGTTTTAAGAACTTGTATGGTCTTAGTAAGATATTTTTATACATTGTTACCATCTAGTTAATATTTAAGTAGTGCTATTTAGGATTAATTTACTACAATTAGTCAGTATTTCCACTTCTGCCTACATTTTATACAAAATTGAAATGACCCAAAAAATCTTTTGAGTTGATATAGTCAGATCTCAGTTGCCCAAGAGTTAAGATAATTTTTTTCAGTTAATTAAAATTTCAACTTATAAGGTTTGCAGTATTGTAATGTAGGCCTAATTAAGATGAGATTATAATGTACGAGGGTAAATCAAATATAAATGGGATTTTTGTTTCTGAGCATCTATGATTGGTAGGACTGGGCCCGCGCTTCTAGTATGCTTGGGTGGGGTCATTATGAGTGGGAAGAGCTGGCCATTCCACATTCTCAAGCAATTTGTTATTAACGCTTACGATGCCGGAACAACATGTGCAGCCCTCTCCTGCGCAACGCATAATTATAAAATTTCTTGCTCATGAAGGAGTTCAAGCAATGAAAATTTTCCAGAGATTGACTGACTGCACAGTTTGAGGACCAAACATTGTCAAGGACTCGTGTGTTTGCCTGGCATAAAGAGTTCAAGGAAGGACAAGAACAAGTGGAAAATGAGGAACATGATCGCTACCCGTGGACTAGCATTATAGATGAAAACATTGGCACGGTTTGAGACATTCTTGAAGATAATCGATGGGCGAGAGTATCCAAAATTGCAAAATATATGTGCCAGATGGGTCCCTTGCCTTTTGACCGCAGATCAGAAGTTTTGATGTTTGGAAGTCTTGTCAGAGGCTTACAGCAAGGTTTGTGGAAGAAGGTGATGCATTTTTGAGTTGGATTGTCACTTGTGACAAAATGTGGCTCCATCACTACACTCCCCAGTCTTAATAAGCCAGTATGAAGTGGTGAAAAAAAGGGGAGGCAGCCCCAGTGAAAGCCAAGACTGGACTGTCAGCTGGCAAGGTTCTTTCCTCCCTTTTTTCGACTGACAAGGCATTTTACTAATTGATTTTTTGCATGAGCGACACACAAACAACACCGCTTACTACTGCGAGCTATTAAATGAGGTGAGGGCTCCACATCACCGCAAAAGATGAGACCAACTGAAAAACTAGAAGAAGTGCACTGGACTCAACTTGATCATTCTCCCTACAGCCTGGACCTATCACCCTTTAATTTTCCTGTTTGGGCCACTTAAAAAAGCTCTAGGAAGGCAATGATTTGAAGATGAGGGCATGGAGGGATTCGTGCGCAGTTGACTCCTGACACAACCCCCTTCATTCTACGATGCTGCGATAAATAACCTTTCTTCTCACTGGGAAAAATGTGTTTATAAAGCAGGAAACTATAGAAAAATAAATTATATTTGCCTTTTATTTTTCAATAAATAAATTTGTTTTAAAAATAAAATCTTGTTTATATTTGATTTGCCCCTCATATAATCAATATGAAATTTTTTGTGTAATAAAATATTACTTTATTATTACCTTTTTTCTTAGTTGTTGAACTATTTTTAGTATACTGTATAAAAAAACTAAAAAAAAACAGTAAACCTCCCCCACAGAAATTTATGGAGGGCCTCCATGAAACCCTAATTCATTTAAAAAATTCTGGGTTCAGCTCCCAGTCCGGATTGTATATACATTAAAAAATTTCTCCATCATAAAAACCTCTGATGTGGACCCACATTACTTCCTTGTATTCCTATTAAATTATATATACACATTTTTTTAAAAATGAAACGTACTTAAATTTTATTTCATTAATAACTTCTGATATTTAAAAAAAATTTTTTTTATTTTTTTATTATTGAATCATGCAATTTTTTTTACAATCAGAGGTTGTTAATTATTAATAAATTAGTATAATTAAAAAAAAAAAAAAAATTAAAAAAAAGGAGATGAAATCTGATTTGAATCGATGGGCTTCCCTTCTAAGATCCAGATAATTAAAATCATTAATTAAAATGTTATTTGTCTATAACAATGGAACCAATGAAAATAAGTACCAATTATGATATATTTTTGAAAAGCTCTCAATGAGGGCTTATTACTGCAGTTAAGAAAAAGTCCAAAATGTAATTATTTTAGATTTTGGGCTTTTTTTGGACATTTTTGGTTCAGTTGATTGCAATAAAAAGGAGAGGTGCACAACTAGATGTTATAACAGTCCTAAATCCAAAATTTCAACATCCTGTAGCTAATCATTTTTGAGTTATACAAGATATATAACGTATGTACAGACATGCTGAAACTAGTCAAAATGCATATTTCCGCTGAAATCTGAAAACTAAATTCTTTTGTAATCACAATACTTCCTTTACTTTGTACAAAATAGTAAAAAGGAACAGAAACTATAATTGGCTGTCAGCCTGATGTTTGAACAGCAAAGAAAAACAAATTGATGTAAAATACGTCATCATCATCATCTGGTGTTCTGCCTGAAGACAGGTCCTTTATGCCAACTTGTCTTCATCCATTTTTGTCCGAAGCCTTTTCCTTCACCTCCTTGAGTTTCCAATTGTCACCTCATTCGTTTAACTTCAGTCTTCTTCCTTGGTTCCTTTCTCCTTCAACTGAGCCTAGATTTTTCTCTAACCACATCTCTTAACTAGTTTCCTTTTCTATTGTGTACTTCCTGCATAAGTGCTCGTACTTCTTTAATCCTGTTTATTAATTCCTCATTCCTCACTTTTGTACATTTTATTTTCTCTATTCTTCTTCATATTCGTATTTCAAAAGTCTCAAATCTTTTTCATCATTTGTACTTATTACCATGAAGCAAGATACTCTGTACATAGCATTTGCCAACCTCTTCCTTAATTTGAAATCTAGATTTTAAGTACGTAGCAATTCCCTCTTCTTATTGAAGGTTTCCATTGCCATTGTTTTCATTTGCATTGCACTTTGTCACAGTATATGCAAGTTGCTCTCTTTTATTTCCAGTCCTCTGTCACTATAGTACCCAAATATCTCTAATTTTTTATGTTTTCTATCTTCCTTCACGTATCCTTATCACTAAAACCTCTTTGTTGTTTACTTCCATTACTTTACTTTTTTTTTCTATATCTATTTTCTTTTCATACTTTTTCATTGCTTCCTCCAGGACTGTTAACAATCTTTTAACTGCATGTGTGCCATCAGCTAGAATTCCAGGTCATCAGGAAACATATATCTTATTTTTCATCCTCCTATACTTATTCTTTCTTCTCATCTAATATATTCCATCATATCTTAATGTAAATGTTGAACAGCATCAGTGAGAGGCAGCATCTTTGCCTAACACTTTGGCTTCGAACCATCCAGCCACATTCTTATTTACTTTCATTGCTGATGTTTGTCTCACATAAATATATGTATTTTCTGGTACTTGTTTTCTTCGGAATAAGTATCATTACTAAGGTACATTATAAAGGTGTATTAATAAAAATAAAAGAAATATGTATCATTATAACTAAGTATATATCATTATTATACTAAGTCTTCTGGCCATTTTCCCGTACTGTATATCCTATGTATTTCATCATCCAATATTTCTTCCACTCCTTCCTCCTTTAAGCAATTATAAAATTCTATGGGAAATCTGCTCCAGTTGATTTCTTATTAATTTCTTTTAACTGCTTTCTGTACTTAACATTTTAATATGAATGTCCTTTATCCTCTTCAGCTACCTCCCATTTTTTTTCTATGTTTAGTTCCTCAGGTTCTCTACATATTCCTTCCATCTTTCTCCTCTCATAGCATTTTACCATCCTTATCCTCAATTTCTCTCATTTTATAATTCTCTTTCCATTTACCCCATGTAATACCCACTTTCCTATACATCATTTCATACTGCCTTTTTTTTCTAGATCCTCAATATCATTGCATTCTTCCTTTAATCACCTTTCCCTAGATTTCGTGTTTTCCTTCTTAACTCATTGTTTAATCTGTGATACATCGCTCTTTCATTTCCTTTTGTATTATTCTTATATTGCTTCTATTTTTCTTTAGCATTTCTTTTGTTACCCATGATTTTATTGCTCCATTTTCCTGATATTAGCCTATGACTTCCTCTGATGTTTTTACTATGGCATTTTTATTCTTATCCAAATTTCCTCACTGTTCTCATTTTCCTTTTTGCTTTCTTTAATTGCCTTAACTAGTTTTTTACCATTATTTCCTCCAGTTTCTTCAACTTTCTAGATTCTATTTCTTAACTACTTTTGCATTCTCTACTTTCTTTAAAGCTATTCTTCATTTCATCACCTACCATAGTTCCTTCTTCAATTTCTCAGCATTCCAGTCTCCCAACAGCCTTACAGCAGATATTTTCTGATTTTATGACATCTTCATTACTCTTATACATTTCTTTAATATCTTCTTCATAATTCAATTTTGGTATTTATACTTGCATCATTTATAAACATACTTTCTGCACCCATTTTACTATTTCATTCCTCATAATTATTGCCTCCAATTTTTCCTTTCTTTTTTCCAGAGTAGATTATGGTGATCTTTTTACTCTTCATTTCACCCTGTCCTTCCATCTTATTTCGCTTAGTCCTGATATATCCATTTAATTTATTTTCATTTCCCTTCATTTTATTTATCTTCTTTCATTCTCTAACTTCCACTTTTAACTTCTTTTATTGCTTCTCCCTGAGATTTGAATGAGAAGTTATTTTAACTTCGGAACATTTAACAGAAGAAGCTAGCATCATAACTTAGCTTAATCAAGGAGTATCACTAGGATCTTTAAATATTTAAATAATTTCTGTATTCTAATACTGTTAATTTCCTTAACAAGTTTCTTGATGGGGAAACTTACCTTAAGAGTTTGGGGATTGGCGTCCCCACAGCCCTAGCCTCTGCAGTTTTTCCCCACCACACACTGAGCTGCTGAACCTTTTACACTATACACATACACCATACTACAAACACTATACAAATTACAATATAACAATATCTTACATTGTTTCGTTGTGACACCTTTTGAAACCCAACTGTAACCCAGTGGGGAAACTATCATGCTGATGGATGGATGGCTGTACACAGGGAGTCTTGAACGATATTCTCTGGGCACCTCGGTGAACCTAGTTGTAATTAGTTCTAGCCTCTATCTGTATGTGTGGACTCTGTACAGGGGGCTTGTATTTCCTCCATACTTATGGGACCAAAATTACTAGTCCAAAAAACCATATGATAGTTGGTGGTCCATCAGAAAAAACCACCAACATCAGTCTGTGAAAAGACCTTGCTCGAATCTGTTATTCGAAACACCTACTTCACCAACACCTGGTTGCTGTATTTTTTGGTATGCAAAAGGCATACAACACAGCTTGGAGGAGAGGGATCCTAAATACACAGCATGAATGGAGTATATAAAAGGGAATCTTCTTACACTTATAAAGGGTTTCCTCAATAGTCATTCATTTTGAATTCGAGTTGGAATAACTGTATCCAAAAGTTTCACAATAGAAAATCGAATATTACAGGAAAGTGTCCTAAATGTTACCTTATTTGCTGAAGCCATAAATCGTATAACCTTGTGCATGCAAACACCCATTATGTGTAGATGATTGTGTAACTTATGTTGCTTGTAGAACTTTATAGCCAGTGCAAGAGACTGTTATAAAACACAACAACCTGTTTAGAATAACCATTTATTACCCTTCTTGGTGGGTTTGGCCTTCCCCAGCATTGTCAGTGTTTTCATCATGGAGTTGTATGCTATTAATGACTTTAGTATAATTAGCGCAACATTTTGACACATACTTTGTTGGGTAAAGTTAACAAAAATAAAAGAACACACAGCTCGTATTTGCCAAAGAAATTGGACTTTAATTAGAAAGAAAACAACTGAACATATGTTGAATCATAACCTTAAAAAATTAAATGAAAATTATGAAATAAACATAACTTAATTTTATACAGAAATTATACAAAAAAATCAGCTGAATCAACATATGAATAATAATAATAAATGAGAAAATACATAAACATACAGTTTTCAAATAATAATTTTGAAAATCTACAATTAACAAAGCCTGAAAACGAAAGAACAAAAAACACCTTTTGTTACAATTATATACTTATGAACATAACATCAATAAACATAGTGTAACTGGAAAACTGTTGCATTACTGACATATTTTGTAATAATGAAAATTAGCAATGAACAAATGTCATGAACTTAGAAAAATAAACTACAGTATTTCTTATCATTGGCACTGGTCTTTTCTGAATTATGAACATCATCATACTTAGCATTAAATAATTAAAACATGTAATTGTAGTTAGTTGTAGAAAAAGGCCACAATAATATTCCAGTACAAAAAGAGATAATTGCAATGTAATCAAATTGAAATAAGTAAACATATCAATAGAGTTCATTTTGGTAAATAACCATTCTTGAAAATATAAAATTATAAAGAAGTCCAAAAACGTAACTTCACATCAGGAGTTATTTTCTTTAGATTAATTTAAGAGAAGTAATATGAATTCAGTTCATGAGTAGATAATAATTTAATCTCTGCGATTAACAAATTACATTAAATTGAATGATAGAGTAAAGTACAATAAAAACAAATTGTAATAAATAAGCACATAAAATATGTTGCACATGACATAATAACATAACCTTATTTAAGCCACCTGTCGTGACTGCACTTTAGTTTTCTAAACCAAACTTGAAATTGAAATGTATAATGTACGATTAACTGAATGTTTCACAAATTTTACTAATAGCGTAACTGTTTACTATAAATAATAATGAAGGATTTGAACATCCCTTAATAACACATGTATATTGGTAAAAAATGAACTCGTGAAATTAAAGTGCACATATACATACAGTTTATCCTTGGTGTAGACTGTAATTGCGAATAAAAAATAACAGAGGTAACAATTTGTGATTAGAAGTTGAAACAAGACGTGGCGTCTCAGATTTGTAGTAATGAGTTTGGAGAGATTCTGGATCTATGAAAATGTAATCAGCAGCTGGAGAAGATTCGGCGTCGATAGAGTTGGCTGGTTTGTAGTAATTGAACCACTTTCAACAGAGACGTTATCTACAGAATTTGAAAATTAACTTATCGAAGAAACGAGGCAAAAACGAACATAGAAATTTGTAAAATCTCAAAACACTGACGAGTAGAACAAGAGAATATTTTGACAGGGAATACCACAACGTTTATGAGAGTATGAAGACGACGAAAGTATTTAAACATTATACGAGAGAGAGAACATCGCAGCCTGGTCCTCCAAGACTGGAGGACCACCAGCCTTGTGGATCCGCACAACGTGAAAGTCAGGACTAGAATGCTAAAAGTGTGGCGTGGTGAGAAGTAGGGGAAGCGAACAAAGCAATGGACAGAAGAGTGTGTGTGTTGACAAAAAGAGTAGTGTCTAAGTGTTAGTATGAGAATGATTAAAGAAAATGTGTGGAATTCGGGAACGAAGACAAAACAAAAATAATTTGCAAGCAAGCAGACCACTAAAGAATTATGTAAGACTGATAAAATAAATTCTGAGTATGCACAAGTTGAAGAAATGACATCAGGGCAGACAAAGAGAAAGAGACTTCTAGTAACTATGACAATATTGAAATTGGTTAGAATAAAATACACTTAAGAATAATATATATATTAAGACTAAACAGCAATAAATAATGTGATAGAAATAAGCTGACACCAATATGATGATGCAATAGTAAGTCAAACTGGAGCCTGAGAGAAATTGATAATTAAAACAACAAACCAAACCAAACTATATTAAAAGTACACATAAGATAAGCCTTACAAAAATAATTTACCAAGCATGTAAACTACAAGACTCGACCATAACCTTGAATTTATTGGAATAAACGCAACTTTACGCAATGGCGTAAACATACTTGTCTGTTCTACTTTACTTAAACCCTCCTCTGCTTTACAGGCACTCATGGAATCTGGCATGTAATCCAGAGAGGTTTTCTGTTGGATACAGTGTTATTTCTCAAATGATTCATCAGATGCAGTGTTATTTCTCAAATGATTCATCGCAATACAACTGTGAGCTTCTGCTGGTTCCTCAGCCATATTGTAATTTCTGGCAATAAGCCCATTGATAATGCGGCAAAAGAGGCTTGTTTTCTGCCTCCTTTTACTAATTATGTTGTTTCTGATGATCTTGCTTGGTTTTTGAAGAGGACGGGCCACGATGAATGAAATGCTACCATCAACAATAAACTTCGCCCAGTTAACTCTGTATCACTGTAGATCCACAGAAATAACCACTGAGAGGAGGCTGTTATTTGCTTTTGCAAATAGGGCACACTCACTGATATCTCATGACTCAGACCTATGCACCCATTTATATTCGCTGTGACTGCCAATTAATGGTACAACATCCTTATAAATTGCATCTGCTATCTGGCATTGCATCAGACGTTTAAACTAGGGGCTAATATCCAAAATATGTTGCAGAGCAATGAGGGAATATTATTAAATGTTTTATGATTCTTAACGCTGTTTGTTTATATTCAAATATCTAATATTACTATAGTGTATCTAATCTATTTATGCCATATAGCGTATGGTAGATGGTTAATTTTATTGTTTTAATTTAGATTTTTAATACTGTATTTCATTGTGGTTTTATTTTGCCTTTAGCATACACATCATAGGTGCTGTACATGACGATAACTTTTGTTATGATAATTGTTCATTTTATTACATTGTTACTTAATTTTTAAGTTTGGTTGTAATTGTTCATTTTAATTACAGTAGGCTCACGATTATCCTAGTCCTTGTCAACCAAGCTGGTCAGGAAGATTTTTATCTTCCTGACCAGCAGGTTTATGATCTATAGATTGATAAAGCAGGACAATCACAGTGAGAAGCAATGTTTATACGCCATATCAGAGTTGGTCTCAGCCCCAATTACCTACTCCGATAATTGCGAGTCTACTGTATTTTATATTACTGTTATCTAAACTTTTAAATTTAATGTTGTTAGGCTAAATTGCTTACTGCAGTAATTTTGGGTGCTGATGTGAAACTTTTTTGTGTACTCCCAAAAAAAAAAAATTTAATTAAGAAGCCCTCTGCTTTTGGGGACAGTTATCACTCCCAGGACAATACAGTGCCTTGTACTCACTGCACATTAGCCCTTTGAGGAGGAAGTTGGTACTTGTGATAATTTTCTTAATGGGGAGAAACTCCTCATATCAGGAGGAGTAACTTGGTCTCAGTAATGCATTTATTACTTTAATATTTGAAGAGATTTTATGAAGGAGGGAAATGAACAAAGATTTGGAAAAATGAAGATTTTGAAGTAGGTAAGGCTCAAATTATTGAGGTTTAACTGTAATTGTATTAACATAGGTGGTCAATTTATTCCAAAGATCCACTGCTTACCTATATATATATATATAAAACCCAAAATGGTTATTATCTTGGATTTTATTTTTAATTTAATCTAACTTTGGTATTTTAATTTACAGGATAATCTAGAGAAGTTAAAAGAACATTTTAGTGATGAAGAAATAATACCTATATCTGCAAAATGTGGAACAAATTTGTTGTACCTGTTACAAAAACTGCGAAATATTTATGATAGCTATCATAAGGAAACATAGTTTTTTGCAATTCTGTGTTTAGTTATTATTGTAAACATTACTAGCAAATCTGTGTAAAAATTTTCTTTTAAAACTTATCTGTTTGATCTACTGATAATCTGTTTTAGCAATTTAATACTCTTAATGATATTATAAGATGATTTTCTATCCTGTAATGCTTCAGTCTTATTTTTTACCTTTTTGAAAATACTTTAGTCACATGATGGGATTGGGAGGTGAAATTGAATTTTCTTTACGTTTTGAGGTATACAATTACAAATATACCACAAAAAATTCTCCTGAGTCATTACCTATTCTACTCATGAAAATAATTGGAAAACTTCATATAAACATATGTCCTACCTAAAATACTTCATTTGCAAGTTATGGGCTAGTGAAAGATTTCACTCTGATTTCAATTACCCTGGTGAAATGAAGTCATACTGTAATTTTTAAGACGTTAATTAAGCGGCAGGCAGACAGAATTAGTGATGATTTCTTATGGTTTTTTACCTGAAAAATTGAATAAAATAGGTTTGAATGAAATGGTGTTAGATAAGTCGAATAAACAAAGAAAAATTAAAAAAACTTAATTTTATTTAGAAACAGTACACTAGACCAAAGTGCATTATCTACAAGTTTATAATGAATGTTCAAAAAATAAGCCTGTCATTTTCAACACATTTCTTGGCACGCTTCAGTACTATTTTTCAGGGCTGTCTTTAAGTTGTTCAGTCGTATCCATATGTGGACAATTAATTCCTGAATTTTTGGTTTGTATACAATATTTTTCATCCAGCACCAGATGCAAAAATCTAAAGGTCTTAAGATCAGGAACACCATTGGTGGCCAGGAATGTGAACCTCCACAACCAACCCATTTCTCTGGGAAATGATTTAAGTGAGTGGAAATGACACAAGAGAAGTAGGGAGGCGCATCATTGTGCCAGAAGTATACTTTGCAGCTCACTGCTAGATGAACATCTCCAAGCAGCTGCGGCAATTCTTGAAGAAAGTACAAAGTAGACCTCAACATTTAAGCAGCCATTATATGAATAATGTAAAAAGCTGATTGTGAAGAAGGCTGTACCATATATTGACAGTAAATTAATGTTGAAAATTGCCTTCTACCATTTCACGAGGATTTACTTCTGCCCATGTATGCTTATTGCATAAATTGTTGATGCAATCTTGAGTGAAAATTGCTTTGTCTGTAAACAGAACCTATTTCTAGAGTTGTCAATTTGTATTCAATCAGAGCGAAGTAGACCATCTCCTGGATGTAGATGTTGAACTGGCTGTTTATAAGGATAAAACTGATGTCCTGCAAACCTCAGATCCACTAGACATCATGTACTGATGCCTGGACTTCATCAATAACAGCAATGTGACAGATTGTTCATAGCTGGTACAAATACTAGGTAATGAACCTGTTTCCAGAAGATTGCATAAAGTCGTGCTAATTGTTAAAGGGATCTGGAATCCTGCGATTCAGAAAATGTTTCATATTCTACTGCAGCATTACCATTACACACACCTGAAATGAATACCATATCAGTGTATTCCTCTGTTGTAAATAAGTATGGCATTACTTCAATGGCAAACTGATCATGCTCAAACTAAAATTCACAGAAAACCTTCACTAATAACACAGATCTCAGTACCCGATATACTTATGTACCTTACAGAATGAATTAAACACTAATACAATACTCCACATTGTTATTTTTTACTTTTTTTAAGTAATTTATTATATTTCTGTCATTAGTAATTTTTATTTTACAAATGTTCAGTAATTACTGTTAAAAAATGTAAAAAAAACTGGAAATAACCCAGTTTCTTTCAAAAACAAAAATTTTGTTTTAAATAAATAAAAACTTTTCTGACAAATGTAGTGATGTACTGTTTCTAAATAAAATTCATATTTTTCTAACTAGGCATTTTAGGAAAGGTTATAAAAGTCCCAGGAGAACTTTGCGATAAACCCATATACATACACAGTGTATAAAATTTGTTTTATTAAAATTATTGTACCCCATTTTGTTCAGAATTACATTTTCTACAAATTTTGTTTAAAAATGTTATGCAAGTACATCAAACAAAGAACATGAATTTTACCCAGATTTATCAAAAACTACTGTAGATACAGTTCTGGGACATATTTTATTAGATTATTCAGGTCAAAAGCCATAAGAAATAACTAATGTTGCCCCTTAATTAACATCCTCAAAATTTCAGTATGACCTCATTTCACCAGGGTAGCTGAAATTCAAGCAAAATCTTTCACTTGTCGTAACTCACAAACAAAGCATTTTACAAAATATGTTTATATATAGTTTTTCCATTATTTTCACAAGTAGAATAGGTTATGAAAGTCCCGGGACTTTGTGATACACTCTGTATATATATATATGGGCCTATGTATAAAATTTGTGGCTTGAAAATCTCCAAAATTACTTGATCAATTTCTCATTGAAATTTGGATTTGCCGTGTAGTTGTGTACATGAAAATTGTCCCTCAACAATTGGTTGTGTCATTTCTCAGTTACGCTTAATTTAAGGTCAACAAACAACCTCAATATGTTGACTATGTACTGGTGTGTTTTTCGTATGCACTTATGCAGCGAGTCACAGTGTTCACAGAGTTGAGACTTGGTGCTTGTGTGTAGGGTCTACTTGTTAATCAAATGCATGTAGTGTGCTGTACTCTGATCAATATGTTTCTGACTGCAGTGAGGGTAGAAACGATTGATTTCATAACACATAATTGGATTAAAAGTGATTTTATCAGGAAATCTTTCACAGCCTACTTACAGACTTCTTGTCATGCTTATTTTCATATATAAAATTTATATTTAAGGATAGCATTACAAATAAACAACAATAACAAATTTCAATCTACTGATTATTTATTTAATACATACATAATATACTTAAATAAATATTACAAAATTTACATAAATCGCATTATTTAAGGCATAATATGCCAGTATTTTTTTAAAAAATATAAACTGTTAGCATATTACAGATAGCATACAATAAAAACTGCCAAGATAATAAGATCTCTTAAAAATATTATGAGCATATTGTGTATATTGGAATGAAAAAATGTAATGACTAAATAAATTTTTACAAAGTGGATAATATACACTTGTAAAAATGAGGATGATGATAATAATAATAAATAAGCTCATAATATAATTATTACATATGTAACAGCAAAAGAAGCATACATTAATGTTCTTATTAAAATTAATAATAATAATTATTATTATTATTTACAATACATTTTCACTTTTGGTTCCTTTATTGAGCTACATATGGCTAAAAGGAAATAACATTTTATTCTATAAACATTTTTTTATTAATTAAAAATTTCATTTAGAATTTAAAAAAATCGACCTAACAACTGCAATTAACAAATAACAGATTCATTCTCTGAATGATTTCTATTATTATTTTATTAATACTGATAATTAAATGATTATAGATGCAATTTCTGCATGCTTGTATCTGTTTTTTTTTTTGCTTAATGACAATCAGATAAAATAAATTTTGTAAAACTGATAATATTGATAAACTATGTTATCCCCCTTTAATTCCATATAGATATAATGAGCACAAATATAAAATTATTATTATTATAAATAAAACAAGCTAAGTCTATCTGTTAATATAATATATATACAAATATAATTTAAAACATATGTATATATTAAAAATATGAAATAACTGTAAATAAATATAATAGTATATATACCATAGCAGTCATAATATATATTTTAATAACAATTCATAACTTATAACAACTAATAACAATAACAATAATATTAAAAAAAAGTTAGATACCTTTAACTGGTGCACATTCATCATTAGTAAAGTTGTAAAGCTATTCATTTATTTTGCAAAAAATTTGTCTAGTTAGATATGTGAAATGCAAAAACAAAATGAAAATTGAATATTTTAATCCTCCAACTTCTTTTCTTTTATAATTCACTCCTGAATATTAAGATTATACGACCCTAAAGGGATCTTAACCCCCCTAATATCTCCTTAGCGGGGGGGGGGGTCCCCCTAAGGGGAGGGGACCCTAAGGGATGATATTTTAATCATCATTGAATTACAAAAAAATCAATTTTTTATCTAGTAATTAAAGAAAAATGTTACAATCCAATAAGTTATCTTTGGAAAATAAACTGCCCACACTAAGAACACTGAAAAATATTTAAGTTACTGGTCCCACAGTCAGTCACTAAATCTATGCAATACAAAAATACACATAGATCGACATGTGAGCATTAAAAGTTTAACATATCAACAAAAACAGAATAATTATACCAAAAGAATTGATTGCCAGGGACTACAAAAGTATTTTTATCTATAAGAACAAAAAAAGATTCAAAAACATTCACACATCAGACAATTTGATATGAAAACAACATACTAAATAAATAAAAAATTAGGTAAAGGTAAAAATTTAATTTGATAAATTTTACTTGCTGTGTTTAATCCAGAAAAATACAACTCCTTATCTTTTAAAATTTAATTCACTTTATACCTGTTTACTTAAAAATATTTATATTGTAAATATTAAACAAAACAAAATAAAACGTACTTCGGAAGAGGGAAGTGAAAATTGAATGAAAATGTAATGAGAAAGAAGGCTGATAATTTTCAGAGTTTTTTATCAAAAAGGTAAATGTGCTATTGCAATTATTCATTTTATACCAAATAATATATTTTTAATTATTTCCTTATAATAAAAAAAAAATAAGTAATTTTTGTATAACAAAAATCAACAACTTGAAGTTTGGAAAAAGGTAATTGATAATCAATATTCATGTTAAATTTTTTTTAATATCTAATCTCCCCAGTCTCAAATTATTACAACTCAATACCTGTATTTAAATTTCTCACATCAAGTTCATATTCATGTAAATGTCAATACAAACAGAATTATTTAAAAAAAAATATTTTTACACAAGTTTTAAATTAAAAATGCTAAAAAATTTTAACATGTTTCAGTATATTTTCAATTAAAACATTTCAAGATTACAGTTTAATTATAAAAAATAATCATTCCCATCATTTTTGTCTACCTTTTCTTATTGAAGATGTTTTTACCTCATTAGCATATTTTATTTTATTTACTTTCAAAGTCATTCTCAATAAACAATTCCCTTTTTTAAACCCATATAATCTTATTTAAGCAGGATTATTCATAATAAAATATTCTTTCAGAAAGTAATCTATGACGGGTGTCAGCTGCACATTATGTAAATAAATGATCCATTAACTTATTGTGCTTGATGTTACAGCAAGTAAAGTTTTCAGTAGTTAACGTATAAAAATAGAGACTCACATTTACTCATTGGCATGTTTGCTGTTCGGGTTATTGTGCAGTCATCGGACAAAAAACAATAGTCAAGTTCGATCTATAGATATATCTCCAAGATTGTGGGTTCTACAGGTCCCTTTATCCTTTAGCATCTACCTGGAATGATTAGACTTATACACATACAACCAAAAATGGGGTAGAAGTGATGAAGGAAAAGGACAATTTATCCATGGGTAAACTAAATTCAAAGCAAACAACTCTACCTAGAGGAAAGCTCAAGGCCCCCCACCAAGCAGCATGCACTCGTCCCATCCCATTCCCTCAGATCAGAGCATTGGTAAATCTGTGTGTTCAATGTACATGTGAAAAGAACATACATCCTTGCCTCTCATGATTAGCTAAAACCTCACAATCTCTAAAAACCTCACTTCTCATATAACTGCAAATATATTTAACACTGCTGTTACATTGAAACTGTAAAATCTGGTATTATATACCTACAGAGAAGTATACATACATATAATTGCATATTTGATGATACTAAAATATGTATTTATCTAATAAACATCATATAAAAATTACACACGGTTAACTAATTAAGGACATATATTAGCTTTATTAATCCTGATTAAAAACTTGAATATGGATGTTAACTCGGTAAAAAATCTTTATTCTGAAAAAGATAAATAAAGAACCTCTGTATATATATACTCAAATCACATTTGAGTATACAGCAACAAACATAACAACAGTAAACTTTGAATAAAGTCACTTGTAATGATCCAAGATTTTACTTTGATGCGACTTTTCTTAAACTATTCATACCTCCAAAATTTCTTATTGAAGCTAGCAGTTGATCTCTTGGATCGACTTGAGGTGATGGTAATGTCTTAATTTGTTTTCTTTCGCCTACAGGTTTTAAAACCGGCATAACGGGTGGTGGAGGTGGATTAATACCTCCTCCTAAACCGCTTGTTGATTGCTCATTTGTTACATTCCTATTTTCTGTTTTGCGAAAACCTTTTACAACCGGCATAACAGTATTGTTTTGTCTTAGACTAGGTGGATGATTTACTTTATTTCCAAAACAAGCTGCTTTTACCGAATCTTCTAAATAACCACCGCTACTAATTTTTGACTGAGCTCTTACATCAGACGAGCTTGAACTTTCTACCTTATTATAAATGTTTCCGTTGATTTTAAAACCTACTGTCTTGTGACTGTTATCAGAACTTTTTCCACCTATCGTAATTCTACTTGTTTGAGGTTGTGTCTTCTGTACTATTTTAATTTCTGTTTTATTATTATTGATATTATTAGAACTATTATTATTATTACTCTCTATACCATTAATACCTACAATTGAAGTAAATTTTTTATCACTAGCATTTAAAAAAACACGTGAAGTATTGCCAGATCTTATACAATTATCTTCATTTTTCTCTGCTTGCTTTTCAGTTGTACCATACAAATAACACGAGGACGGCCGTGGTTTTGCTTGTCCAAATCTTTTTGCCAGTGATGTTACACTACTAAAACTCTCTTCATTTGGCGGCTGAGAATTTAATTTAATGTTTGTTGAAGACGAAGATGATGACGATGGTTTAGGTGAGACTGAAACTGCAGATTTTAATGAAGATAAGGAAGCAGATTGTAATACTGGCTCGTGGAATTTTCTTAACGACCTAGTTTCATTTTCAATACAATTTAAATTTTCATAACTTCTACCGTTAAAGAATCCACATCTATTAAAATCAGTTGCATCCATGGTGTTTGTCAAATATGGTTTTTTCAATTCCACTGCTCTGACTATGGGAACTCGTGACAAATCGGTAGAGGATTTTATGATATCAGGTTTCTCATCGAGCCTTGAATTTTTAACTAACGACATCGAATAACTGTTGTTAGTCATTTCATTAGACTTAGTAAAATCTTTGGTCTCTGTTTCATCAAGTGAATTTGACTTTAATTTTCCAAATCCAGAACAATAGTCCCGATCCATTTTAATACTAACTTGCCGTTTTGGCCTCTCGCTCCAAGTTGAAAGATTAATAGTTGGTGGACCACTGTATGAATATCTCTTATTTGATGGAAATTCTTTTGAAGAAATCTCTTCTTTATTTTCAGAGAGTGTACGCTCAAATTTCTTGGTTGAAACAGAGGTAACTCTGAAAAAAATCAGAAAATAATGTATTAAAACTTCTAAAATACACTAATAACTATACATACATATATTATGATTTCAAATATATATATTAGTCGTACTAATAATATAATATTAAAATGTAAGGTGTTTGTACTAATAAAAAGTACCATAATCATAAATAGGATCTGATAAACCAAAGATGATGTTTTAAAAATACTTTTACATAAACAATGATCATTTACGATATGAACCTGAGGGTTATATAATTTTTTTTTTTTAAATCACCACATAAGCTTAAAGCTTGTGCATGGAATATGGAAATGTAGCGTATGAAAAATGGCATGCCTGACCAGAATTTGAACCCAGGACTTTTGGATGAAAGGCTGAGATACCAGCCTCCATGGTGCAAGTAGTATTTCAATTATTCTTTCAAAACTTTAAAAAACCTGTGGTTATTTAAAAAAAAATGGCATAAAAACAAAACTGTTTTCAAAAATGTTGACATCAGATAATATATATTGCACAAGAATATACAAGCATAAATGCAATACAAAAAAAAATCAAAAGTGATTATAAAACTATACAAATGTAAGAAAATACAAAAACATCACCAAAGTTGTAATTTTAAGTCAAATTTGGAAATTATACAAAACTTTTATAAGGTATATCAATTCTCTAAGCAAACACCATCTAGCCTGTGCTGGGTACTGACCCTTATCATCCATCACCTTGCCTCTCTCTTATTTTGATATTATTTCATTTACCTCCTGAATTATTTAATTTTCTTTAAATCATGATTAACTGTCATCATAAAACCATTTAATTTTTTCTAAATGAAATAATTTTAAATAGTGTAAGTAACTGACACTTTAAAATTTCACACGCAATGCATATTTTTGTAAAGCAAAGTAAAGACCAAACAAAAGTTTTGATTAGAAGTTTTGATTTTTGTTGCTTGTAAGACAGATACAGGTAACTTTTAAAAAAGAATGCTAATGAATTTACCTTAAATTCAGTAACTGTAGAAAAAAATGAGATTGCACCCAAAAAACTACAAGACGTAGAAAGTCTTTTGACTGGAATTTGTTCCAGAATGGAAATCTTTGCAGATTTACATTTTTATGCGAATCTGAAATCAGTTCCTGACAACACCAAAAAAGTTGAAGTTATGTGTGAACAGGTGGAAGACAAGTGTGAACTTGTGTGATTAACTTTTTAAGATTACATTTTGAAAGGACCTTATTTTATTTTAAAAACTTCTAGTTTCTATCATTATTTTTCTTAATAAATGTTACAGTAGGCGTTCTGTAATTATAAAAATATATTTCTACTTTTTAATTATTTTCAGCATATAGTTTTTTTTTTCACTTATCTTAACAATAAAAATGATTCTGCTTCATTACTGACAGTTTCAACCTCATTATTGATAATACTATTGTTTTGTGCATTGAAACTCGCATATTCCAATTCAGTAATTGTCAAAACTCATAAGTCTCTTCAGAACATCATTAAAACTAACAAGTTCCAAACTTAATTCATAAATAAAATCAAAACTAAAGAGAAACTGACCAAATTGATTACAGAAATGTAAATTGTGATGTTTGATTCTAGCATACTCATATATAATACAGATATATAAGTGAAGTCAGTTGTTTTAAGAAGCAACAGTTAAAATTAGAATTATTCTAAAATTTAAAATATTTCACAAGTTGCACATTACTCCCAAGTAGTATAATATGAGGATGATATGTATGAATATAAATGAGGTGTAGTCTTGTACAGTCTCAGGTCTACCGTTCCTGAGATGTTTGGTTAATTGAAACCCTACCACCAAAGAACACCAATATCCACAATCTAGTATTCAAATCCAAATAAAAGTAACTGCCTTTACTAGGATTTAAACCTTAGAACTCTAGACTTTGAAATCAGCTAATTTGAGATGATGAGAGTTCACCACTAGACCAACCTGTGGATTAGTATAATAATTACTGTAATTAATGAATAAAAAATTGAATGTTAAAAAAGCAGAAGTAATAATCAATAAATGTTTATATAAAGTGAAGAAAAAATGAACAAATAAAACTTAAAAGTAATTGGAATTTTTATTTAAAAATATCCAATTAAAATTATAGCAAAAATACCTTTCTTGTTTTACTTCATTTTCCGAAGTTCCAACTGAGTCCACACATCCTTGAGAATGACTCAACTGTGGGAGAATGCTCCTAAGAACCTAACAAAACAAAAAAATTATCTCCATAATAAAATAGTAAAAATATTACTTGTTTTATCAAAAGCAATACAATTTGTAAACAAAAAATATAAAAATCCTCAATAAGGGCTACACATTCATTCATGGGAAATTCAAGAAAATAAGTATTGATTCCTTCTTTTTGTATGCGATGATTATTCACATATTAGCACATAACACATGACATGGCAGTCATTTCTGTAATGCTGAATTTTTCTCTGTTTAAATACACTGATTTTGTTGGAAATTATTAATTTTCCATCATGAATAGGGCATTGCCCACTAATGCAGAATAATATAGACATATTAAAGTTAATGATAACAAAAAATCATTTACATAACTTGAGTAAAAACAAGTTGTATCCATTAAACTATATTATTTCTCTAAAATATAGTTTGAATTGCTAATTTTAATGAATTTAATACAAACTAATGATATTAATGTGATAATAGGTTTGAACTAAACAATAAAATTGGGTAAAAATGAAATTTAGTTTTAAATAGTAATAATTAAATCAAAATGTTGGCAAGTGTCCGTTCAGTGGTCCTAACAAGAACAAGATAGTCCATTACACTATGTGTTATGTATAACAATTCTTTTATTCAACTAGGAAACAGCATTAGCCACACAGATTTTTTTAATATGAAAATATGGCCATTATATTACATAACTTTCCTTTTTTATTAATTTAAAACTAACCTTCCAATCTTTGTAAGCTGTTAAATTTTCTAGTACGTATGATATTGAATGTTTTATTCTGATTGTCCCATTGTATCGAAAAGTACAGTATACTTCTAATAAAGTGGATATATTATCTGTAACACATTGTTATACATGGCATGCCAAGGTTACAAAATTTTTTGTAATTATTCAGGAAACAACTGCAACTGTATAGTTAAAATCTGTATTCTCACAGAAAGGAACTCTTTTTGAGTTTTTGACGTCAAATGCCTTAAATTTGCCGCAGCCATAATAAAGATGCTGGGACAAAGGATGTAAAATAATAAATTAATGTACTGCTTGTCAAGAAACAACAAATTTTATATACAGCTTCTACTCAGTAAGGAATAGTCTAAAGTTATTAAAATTAATAGAAATTTTGAATTTTTCGTTAATAAGTTTCAATCTAACATTAATATTATTTTTTAACAAAATAATGACTTCCAATCATCAGTGAGTTAAGGTAACTGTTAATAGTTAACCTTATGGTTATGATCATATCAGATTAGTCAAGTAATAGTTCTTATACAATTTTGTCCCAAGAGAAGGTACATCATACAAAATATTTTTAACCATATATTTTATAAGAATATGTATATCATATACCTTACTTTGAAGTTCTAATTTAAAAAAAAAAAACTTACTTTATCAATTATGAATTTTTCTTTTTAGAAATATAAAAAGAAATGAATTGCTGCTAATGAAACAGGTATCTCTATCAATGGTAGAGGTAAAAAAAAATATGAGTTATTTTTTATTGTTTTAATTGCATAAAGTTCCTTTACTGGTTAATCTAATTTTTATATTGTTTGAACACATCGCTTAAAATTGTATGATGATATTCCACAATCTGAAGATGTGCAAAAATTATAGCATAAAATGGTCATCTACATATAAATACAAACTTCTTCTGAAGGCAAGTTTTATTAAAAAATGTAATCATTAAAATCAGTTGTACAAGTCAAAGATACTTATATTTAAATTGTTTGTATATTTTATTTTTCCTTAAAGAAAATAATTCATAAATTTTTAATTGGATTTTAATTTATATCATTAACTGATGATTAGCAATTGTATTACTTTTCATACTTTAGAAATAATGCTCATAATCATACAAATTACAATGTATATGTTGCCTAAGAAGAAAACTGCACTTCATTACCTTTTTCCTATTTATAATGATGATTCGGAACTAGTCTGTTAGTTTCTTTCTTCATTTACTTCATTATATAAATATATATATATATATATATATAGTGATAAGTTATATAATATTCAGTGAAAAGTCTTTAAGGATTATTTACTATTTTTTAATTATTCTATGTCAAATATATATATATATATATATATATATATATATAAAAGTAATTTAAATTATACAATTTATGAGTACTGTTATTTTATTGTGCATGTAATTCTTTCATAATATAGTAATTAACTTATAAATAATTTTATGTTATAAAAGTCTATTAAATGAAACAATTTTTACTAAAATAATAAAATGAACATCCTAAAAAAGTAAAGCCATGCACTAGCATAACATATTAAGCTTAAAACTACATGTCTAAAAACTATACAAAAATTTACAATGAAAAATATTAAAAATGGCTTAGAAATCAACCAGGAATTGTGATGTTAAAAACAGCTACAAGTAATTAATAATGATTTTAGATTCTTTTTACAAATACAATATCATAAAAAAACAGAATTCGTTATAAAGATAACCACCAAGATCAATCATGCTATTTGGTTATATACATAAACACTAGGAAATCACATTATGTTAATTAGTTCAATAATTATTAATACCTGTAGGGACTGAAGTCCAACTGTGTCATCTGCTCTCCAATCTGAGATTTTAGAATCACCATTTTCTGTAGACAAAAAAAAATTGTTACTAGTAATAATGGTTAGAAAAAAAATTAAACAGTAAAGTATTTTTTCACATCCTTTTCTTAAAAAAATTCATAGACATATATGTCATAAAGACGAATTTCTTTTAATTAAATCATTCAAAAAATAATTTATTATAACTTTAGTTATGTATTTAAAAAAAGGATATAGCTTAATCCAGTTTTATTTATTAAAGAAACCAATTCTAATAATAATAATGGTGTTCACTTCAATAATTTATTTATTGACCTATTCTGCGATTACAGACTAATAACCATCTGGTGGAGAAAGGTAGAGAATCACTAAATATTAACACGTTACAAAAATAAAATTTAACAGTACAATTTTATTAATAAAACTGCAGTAAAATATAGGAGCAATTATTTCAAATTTTATTCAGTAGAGAAAAACTAGCAGCAGATATTGCCAAACAACATATTTATGTAGTCACCATCATTTAAGAAATAAATTAGATTATTGTATTAACGTTAACTGAAAAATATTGTATAAATTTGAGTATTAAATGGAATTATGCGCTGGGAATAATGGTTTTATCTTAAAAATTAAAAAAACTTTTAATTTCACGTTCAATGCAAAATTTACTTACAATTATCATGACAAAATTTTTACTGCAAACTACTATGTACAAGTGATTCTAAATTGCACGTCAATCTCTCAGGAGATGATTCTACAGCCAAAAATAAGAAAAAATTCATATAAACATAGGTCAGAAAATGGTTCATTAGTGAGTTTTGGTACACGAAACATTTAGCTCTGCTTTCTGCCTTCTGTAAAATTAAACCGCACTAAAATTCTTGGGGTACATTTGGTGCTTCCTTATGGTTTTTGATCTAATAAATTAGATAAACGTAGTCACACAGACCTCTACCTCACTTAGATTTTAAGAAAAACAAGGTAAAACACGAAAAGTTTTTGTTGGAAAATACACTTTTTTAGATTTCTAATAAAATAACTTTGTTAATTTACCAATAAACAAATAAAAATTTCTAGTTAACTTTGTAGAGAATCTAATTTTAAGAAAATTGATGTAAATAACGTTTATTAAAATAAACATGAATTTGAGAAGTTCAACTTTAATTGAAAACACAACACATGAGCTGGATCGGAAAAGTGATATGTTTTAAACAGAAAAATTTACATACAAATGTTAAAAATTATAATAATAAATTTGAAAGACATCCTTCTAAAACATATTAAACATATTTATTTTCTAATTAGAAAATGTGAACGTCATCCTGATTTCCTAAGTAATATTCTAATTACTGATGAATCCTGTTTTACAAGAAATAGGGCATTGTAAGTTATTGAAACACTCACATTTGGTCAGAAGAAAATCCCAATGTGTGGTCTTCTTAATGATAATCTCATAGACCCTTTTTTCTTACAGCCAGGGCTCAATGGAGAGTGGTACTTGCAATTTTTTGCAAATAAATCCGATGGAACTCTTGGATAATATTCCATTTGCAGATGTGGATTTTCAATGATGGCCCACTCGCTTATTACTGTCATGATGTGATGATTAATTTAAATAACACATTTAGTAAGCAATGTATTGGTCGAAACAAACCGGTAAAATGGCTGCCTTGAACTTCTGATCTCACACCAGCAGACTTTTTCCTTTGGAGTTGGATGAAGTCGTTAGTCTATTTCGCTCATATTGGCACACAAGAAGAATTGAGACATCGTATAACAAAAGCCAGAGCTGCTATTAGTAATAATAATGATGTTATTAGATGTGCCCAGCTAAACTATGCATTGATCAGAATGGTGGTCACATTGAGCAACTGCTTTGAAGAAATGTTTGCAGCTTTATCAAGAAGTAACCATTTTGATAATTAATAATTTTTAGAAAAAAACAACAAAAAACTATGTGATTTTTATCTTTTTAAACATATTTTTTATTCACTTTTTTCTGTTATAAGTTTTCTATTTGTTTTTAATTTACATTATGTTGTTTAAACATTGATGAAAACTGTTCTGTTTAAAATCATTTTGAGAAGTTGAACTTCTCAAATTTGTGTTTAATTTTAACAGGCGTTATTTACATCAATTTTCTCAGAATTAAATTCTCTACAAAGTTAACTAAAAAGTTTTATTTCTTAAAAAGTTATTTTTTCATAAAAAAGTAAGATAAATTAACATTAAGCATCAAGCTGCAATTTCTTGAATATAAGTAACTTATTGCACAACAAAATGAGGTGCTTCCAAACTTATGATTCTTTCCTATCCACTCCAGTTGAAAGAAATTTCTCTATAAAATCTAGTAAAACCACACTCCTCATAATGATGTGCATCGTAACAGGATTATACTGTAAATAAAATATTAAAAATTTATTTTTATTTAAGTTACTCCTGCTGTATTTTTTAAAGTTTTAATAAAACTAAAATTTTATCCATTTTAAACGGTATTTCACACTGAACAAAAATTTATATGTAATGAAAATTATCTTTATTAATTACAGAATTTATAATTAATATTGTGAAACATGTTCTGGCAACTAAGGCAACCAGAAAATTTTATTTTCAAAAAAGCTGACAACAAAGTTGTAATACTTTCTTGGCATTGGTTATTTATTCTTTGTACTGAAAATGTAACATGAAAAAAGTTACCCAAGATTTCTTTTTTAGGGTGGGAATAATATATGATGAATGAAGTTTTATTGTAAAATCATCATTATATGTTAATTTTAAACAAAAAAAAAAAAGATTTAAAAATTCAAAAAGTCATTACTTTTTGAATTTTTAAATCTTAAATTATTTTAAAAATAATTTAAAGTAATGACTTTAAATTATTTTCTGCTCCCAATTTCCAAAATCACTTTCCAAGAAACATTTTTTGATTTTTCCATGTTTACTAAGTTAAATGAAAAAAGAATTCCACTAAAAATTTACAACCAATAAAAAGTTACTAAGATTTCTTTTTTGGTGGTAGGGGAGGATAAATTATTAATACTATTAAAATTTATTATATTTAATGCTTTTAATAATATTATGTTAAGCGTTTTAATAAACCAAAAAGTTTTGAAAATTCAAAAATCAATATTTTTAAATTTTAATCAGCTCCCCTACCCGCAATATTGCCCCAATTTTTTTTTGTCTCCTGCACTACTACTATTCCTAGGAAAACATTTTAAAAAAATTTGGTTAAAAAAATATGCAACAAATAAAGCAGCTTTTTTCAATATTTGAAGAATTGGGATTTTGGGGCAAATTTTTTTTTAAACATTAAGATAAGCATGCACACATGTCTAAGCTTATTAAGATTAAGTTTGTGAAATTTTGATAAAATTGACCCCCAAAACAATCCCCTACCACTTAAGATATTGGCCTTAAAATTGTATAAACAAATCGCCCTATATTCCTGAGTCTCTGTACAAAATTTCATCAAAATCAGTTTACCCAGTAAAATGTTATTAAGCTTCAAACATGCCAACACACTTACATACACCACCACTTTGGGGGGGGGGGGGTCTTGAAACATCGAGAAATGCAAACAAAAAAATCCTTGCTTCATTTGTTGACTGATTACCATTCTTTTCTTCTTACAGCACAGTTCTAGAACTATGATGCCAGAAAAGTAAAATCATCTTAAAAGCTGCAAGTAAATACAGAACTAGTTTCTTTTTAACAAAATACTAAGAAAAAAATTACTTAATAAACTACTAAATTTAAATAACGGTATCACTTCAAGTGATATAATATAAATATTACAACTAACAAATATAAACAAAAAAAACAGTTCCTTGCTCACTGCCTACAGGGATTACATTTGATATTAACTTAATAATATAATACCTTGTTAATCTGAAAAATCCTTAATGACATACTTAACATTTAAATTATTCTTAAGATTAATCAGCTAAACTAAGGAAAGTGAAGTAATAGATTGTTAAGGTAATACATTTCTTTAAATGTTTGAATTGTACTGCTAGTAGCCCTTGACTTCTACTCAACTGCACTTATAAAAATCTCCCTTTGAATCTTATTACTTTTAAAGTAATTGGTTAAGTGCAGTTGAGTAGGAGTTAGGGTTATATTGTATTTATAAACCTATAAAAAAAAACCTGTTTAATAAAATTTTTTAAATAAATTTATACGTGGAAAAATTTTTTAATTTCCAGACTTGTAAAAGGGCGTTTACTTACATAAAAAAATTAACTTTGCTTGAAAAAATGCACCAGGAAAAGTCCTTAATATCAGTTTAAAATGAGGATAAAATGAGAATTAAAATTATCAGCTTTATTCAGACAAAACCATCAGAGCTACTATTATAGTATTATAATTACTATAAATAAATCTATTACTTGAAGAGTAATAAAAATTTTATGATTATAAATAATATAAATGATAAATAAATAAAATTAAAAACTGTCATTCCTTATTTTATAAGCTTACATTTTTCATAGAAAATTATATTATATTATCTCACGGGAAAAACAGTCACCTGCATCTGATGAATAAAATTTAGAATGTGTATAATTTACAACATATGATGCATCATCTGGTAAAAGTAAAAAAACAAAAAAAAATTGTTAAAAATGATCAAGTCAAACCCAAGTTGATCAGTTTGCATAAGTATCAATTTACTAAATTATTAGTTAACTGATTAAAGAAGTAAATTTTAGTAATGTATCATATATTGTTCTACTTTTATGAAATTATAATTAAAAAATTTATCTGTATGTGTGAAAGTGTATTAAATTTCTTTTAAAATTATTTCTCTATCAATATGAAAAGTATTCAAAATATATTCCTGGTAAAATAAATATTTTAAAATTAATCATTGGATAAAAAGTTAAGCTTTACAAGTATTAAATATTACTTTAATTCATCAGGTAAATGTAATAATAATAATAATAATAATAATTGTAGATTTTATTTATTTATAAATATGGCATATCTTTTGGGTATATTGCAACTGATAATTTTACAAATTATCTTATTCTGTTTTTATGCTAATAAAAGTATTTCTGAAAGATAATTACAGCTTTAAAATATTGGTTTCTGTGACAGTCTCCTCTTTACTATAATTATATATTCTGACAGATACTAATTTCTTTGAATTGAAATATATTTAAATGTTAAAAAACTAAACCTGGGGAATATTTTTTTTTACTTTAATCAACCGTTCTGGTGGATTATCGCTGTTGATAATCTGAGAGTTAAAATATCTTTTTATTTATTTTTTATAAATTTTTATTAAAACCTGAAATACACTCATTTTATCATCATTTATTACAGTTAGTTGACTTTTCTAAAAAGACATAGTGAGTAGTATATTCTTTAACTTTCAGTTGATGCTTCTACTTTCATCTATAAAACAGATCGAATGACATTTATTTTGGCAAAATCTACTTCACAAAATACTGATTATTTACGTACAGGTACTACGTAACAGCCTCAGTAGAACTTACGCTTTCTAAAAATTGATAGTAGCATGACAGATATTGAATTACATTATGCTTGATACTGAATTACATTCTGTACAAATAACATTTTCTAAATAAAAAAAAAAAGAAGAAATCAATACTATTGAAAACAACAAAAAAACGTGACAAACAGAATGTTTCTTTCAACAAAAAAATTTAAAGTAAATGCATTACTGGAAAATAATTTTTTTTTTACAAATTCTGTATTTCAATAAACATTAATGTTACCTTGACTAATATTGACTTCACTTGCTGTTTTTCTCAATCTTGAACCAACACTTTCATTCTCTTGCTGTAACTGTGATGTTTCTGTGAGGGCTCCATTTGATCGAGCTAAATGAGACCTATAAGGACCTCTTGAGACATTGCCGGCTAATAATGAAACATGAGAAACCGATCTTTTAACAGTGATATTAACGGGTTTATCATCGCTGTTAAATGAACTTCTTCTAGTTAAATTTGGTTCAAATCGTCTTGGAATTGATTTTGGTGCTCTAAACATAGCCTCGTCTCTTGAACTATCTCTTCTTTCCCCATTCGATGATTTTATTGAATCGTCTTCAAAAACTTCTACTGGTTTCGTTTCTTTATAAGTAGTAATAACAAAATTATTTAAAGTACTAGCTTGTTTCACATCGACCAAATTATTCCTAGTTTTAACAGAATTTTCAATATCATTTACAGTCACTTCAGGTCTGGACAATCTTTCAGTTATAACTGTTGAAAGCTCATTCATAACAGCAGTTTTCTCAAAATCCACAGCAGCTGTTTGCTGTTCTTCATTTATATCACTACGCTTCAACAAATCAGGTTTTGAGCTTTCAGTTATTAATTTTTTTCTGTCTGATGATTTTTTGACTGAATAATCATTTAATAACTCAACTTTATTATTGTATTTTTCTTTACTCTTATCAGTAGTTTTAGAAATGACTAGTTCACTCTTCTCTTCTACAATTTTGCCCAGTGTTTCAGAAACATTTCCCGATGGTTTTTCTTTTTCATTTATAACAGTTTTACTATTAGTTTCATCATTAAAAACTTGCTTCTTGTTTTCAGTCTGTAAAATTGATTCTGGACCAAACACTTCAGTCAAATTTCCAATAGTTACAGTATCAAATTCTGTAACAGTAGGCGAGTTAGTTTCATCTCGGAATGTTGGAGGGGCAGGTAATTTATATTCCCAGTCAAGATTATCAGTATTATTATTCGTCGATGACTCAGGCTGGTTTGTCAAACTTGATGGAGGTGAAGGTAATGATAATAATGAGAGTGGTGGTTCTTCTCCTACACCAGATTCAAGGCTTGTATGATCTCTAGTCGCATTATGGAAAATTCTATCTATCTCATCATCATCGAGTCGTAATTCTGAATTATCTACTTGCTTCTGTTCCTCTTCAACTTCGACTCCTGATTCTGCAAGTAAATAAAACCATTATGATAATAAAAATTTAGTGTATTAGAATATCATATTCATATATCACACTACATTATCAGCTACATACAGAAGCAAGCTGTATACAAAATAACTCATCTGTACAATTTTCATAAATATTTTTAACTTTTTCTGATACTATTTTTTTTTATACAATTTTAGCTTATATCTATGACATAAGCTAAAATTGTAAAAGTATAAAAAAACTGTAGTAAAAGTATAATTAATTGTAAAGTAATTCATACAGAATATACATTCCCTATTATAATTAATTAAGTACGTGTTATGAATGTAATAGTACACAATTCTGCTTTTGAGTAGTACCATAAGAATTTCAAACAATATAAAATTATCTTAAGCAATTACATACAAAAAAATACATGTGTCTTTATTCTAACTTCTGCAAAAAAAAAGTAATAAAATATTTTAATAGCATTATTCAAGGCTGATATCTATCAATGAATATGTATTTTTGCAGTAATACCAACACAATATTACTGCAATATACCGATTGTATATTTTATTTACTAAACTATTCATTCCACACCAAATGTAGCAAGAACAAACTTTTATGTTTTGCATTCAGATTTTTATAACTTTATTTACTGAATAACAATTATATGTTAAGTAAAATTATATGTTAACAATTCCACGATTTTTATCATTTAAAGTTTATTTTCTTAACAGTCTTAATAAATCATTTACAACGTAATACATAAGGTTTGACAATAATGTTCATGAACAAGTCACTATGTGCTTGTGATCATAATAAATACAAATAAAATATTACTGACATCATCGAATTTATCTCTCATCTGCTTTTTGATTGACATTATTAGTCTTCCTTTTTGTGTCAAGCATTTTACTTTTTAATATAATATATTTTTACAGGCATCACCAGGAATTTTCATAAATCAGTGTTAAATGTTAACTATGAAAGATAATCTATTAAATGCAACTTTAATCGGTTACTTTACATTTTTCAATTTCTAGAATGTTACTCCCAGAAACATTCGTCTTTTTATTTGAGTTTTTCTGGGTGAAAAACGCTTTCACATTATTATCGCCTGAACACAACGAATTTGTTATAATAAACTAAGATTAATCACATTATATATATATATATATATATATATATCAATTAAAGTAATAAAATTTCCATTTGCTTTGCAGAAAAGAGCATGAATAGCTGGAACACACTACAGTAATTCACCACATACTTGTTTATAGATGGACGGCCCTAAGAAATCGTAAAGTATTTTAACTGTTGTAAAACCATCACATAGTAATGTATATCTCACCTAAGAATTGGTGTCTATTATTGTCTATTTGTTTTGTGATATAACATAACAAAACTGGCAGAGCCTGAATTAAAGCAATAAACATAAAATATCCAGCTAAACTTGACAAAATAGAAATAAAATCAAGAGTAATAATTACTATTATAAAGTTAATGTAAAGTAATAGCAAATATTTAATCAAGAAAACATCACTTTTCAATTACTATAATATAAAGGGAACTAAAAGGTTTGAAAATCACGACTTCTACGACCAAAGTAGAGGTAGTGAACACTGATAGCATGAAAAATCTTTACCGATTTTAATAACAGTTTGTATAAAATTAAACAGCTTATTCAGTTAACAGCTTATGCAATTGTTCAACATAACTGTATGCAAATTTTGCACGCAATTGATGATCTTGTATTACATAAAAATATTGCTGTAATCATTAATCAATGAGCAAAAGCACAAAAATAATAATTTGCCAGGATTTGAATATTCACAAGAGAAAGCAGTACAAGATGAAGGTGAACAATCATGTTATATGACATTTTATGTCATAGCATCACAGGTGATGAGAAATAAATTATCAATACAAATCTGAAAGGAAACAAAAAAAACAAATTTTCCACAGCAAAAAAAAAAAACTTTTTTTCAGAACAAATCAATGGTCAAGATATACTACTAAATACTTTCTTTTTTTTTAATATTAAACATAATATTTGTTACGAACTCATAAATTCGGGATACAGCCAAACATGCTGACTAGAAATTATGGAAGTTTACCTGATTACACCCAAAAGGTGAAAAACCTACATTTTGATAAAAAAAGTTATAAACACAGAGAAACAATGCAAAGAAACTTTATTGATTGTGAGCTAAGACACTGGAAAACAGTAACATCTGAGGTATTTTTAATCACATTTTCTTAAATTTTTGCGCAAAACTATTTTGAATAACAGAATGAAAAAGAGCTACACACAGTTATGCTACAACAATCCAACATCAGCTACTATTAAAAAAAAAGAAAAATTTCCAAATCGTCACTGAAAGCAACATAATTTTCACATAAGATATGACAAAAAAGTTTACAACGGAACCACCAGAAAAGCTTTTTTATATATAAAAATACATTTAAAAAAAACCAACTGATTTTGTGAACAGGAAGGCTTGAATATACATTAAATAAGCAAATGAACTGAATTAAAAACCTCTTTTTTTTTGTTGATTGAAAAGTTAAAAAAAAATTCAAGAAACTCATACATCTTTCAAGATAATGAACTTGCTCAAACAGCACTGTCTGTGAGATATTTTTAGGATATGTAAAAGTAATATATTTGAACTTTACCTCTTTTAATCATTATATCTTTTGTTAAAAACTAAGCTAATAAATTTTAATTATCAAAAGTGATATAATCTCAGTTCTGAAAATTAAACAAAAAAGAAATTTTCAAAACTGATATGAGAGGTTGATTATGAATTGACAACAGTATACATACATTAATTTTATTACAAGTTCATGAACATTATTGCTATAGCTTTTCAATTTTTGTTTCATAAATTTGTTTAAGATTTATTCATTTAAGGCATTTAATTGAATTTAACTCTCTAATTTAGTAAAGTAAATTTCTGAAAGAAAAGAATCTACTTGATTACTTTTAAAAAACTGCTAATGTAATATTACTAACACATTATAATGGACACAGATATTATAAAATGTCTTTCACTTCTAAATTTAGATTAAATGAAATGAAATTAAATTAAACCAAACATTCAATGAAATGTTTTTTGTTTTTTTTTCACTAATATCATCAGGTGTATTGAATGGCTTAATAACAGAATAGTATGAAGTAGTAATACTTACAGAAAATATTATCTCAAAACAAACGTTTTATAGAATATTCAACATCAACAAATATGTATATGACTGTTATATGCACAAAAATGTCCCTGTTAATAAACATTTGACTGACTATCCGAGTGTAATGGTCTCAATGAACTCAGTAATAATTATTATTCAATAAAATAATATATGGTTAATATTATTTAAACATTAATTAAATTACAGTATGTATTGATTAAACCAAATATCAAATTATTTATTTCTAAATATTAGACATAGTGAATCTACCATATCACAATCCATAATAATAGATATAGCATTGGATCAGACATTAACCTCAAAAATTAGTAATTGTGGGAGAAAAAAGACTATGAAAAAATTGCAAGAAAGTTGTGATTAAAATGGAAAATTGTGGTAGTGAAGATATTACGACTGAGATTTTTTGATAAATACTATTAGATAAGAATAATGTACTTGTATGAATTTGAATGATGGGCTAATAGAAAATGGAGTTTTTAAATAATAAAATTATCGAAGCCATGACAAGCAAAAATCAGGAGCTAATGTGAAAGAGGAGACTGAAAGAGAATACAATGGAGGAGAAGTAGAAGGAAATTGAAGTTAAGATTGTTTACAGATAAAAAAAAAAATCTTCACATCATGATGTATTATTTGGAAGAAAGTGTAATGAAATACACAACTATGACAGACTAAAATTTAAAAAATAGCGAGAATATACAGCAAAGTGTTTCAGAGCTAATTAATGATCAAATATTTCTTGCAACAAAAATCAGTATGATTTGCTGTTATATCAAGTAGCCTATTTCAGTTTTGAGGTTAATCACAACCAATTAAGAAATTAAGAAGTAACCAATTAATTATCAAGAAATTCACATGTTACCTATAGTTTTTATTTTAAATATAAAAGTCTTCAGAATTGACAATTACCGTAAATAAAATGTATTCATTCATTATTTTATTAATTAGCTGAATTACACAAAATTTTATGTGATACAAGATTAATATAGAACAATTAAACTATCATCTTCATTTAAACAGTTTACAGGACATTAGCTGCAACAGGTATTTATTTTTAAAAAAATTATAACTCTGATTTACCTGACTTTTAACTAACCTGTCAATCCCAAATAAGTTGGTTAACAGGGGGTCTTCTACTGTACGTACATATACCACTCACATTAACACACTTGTTCATTAAATAAAATTCTTATTTATCTATATCCCATAATTAAATCTAATTCTTTTAATAGCCATAAAAAAATTTTTCTTAACAAGATCACTAACCAACATGAAGTTGTACTTTTTTAATTATCCAAATTATCAGTAATTAAAATAAATTTAATGCAGTCATGAATAAATACACAAACATGTGTGCGCATACGTAGATATAAAAGACATTCAAAATGTAGTTAAAAAAATAATTAAAAATAATACTGCTTCTATTGAAACAACCTTTCACTGCAATCATATTTTTATTTTAATTAAAATACACTATATCATTATGATATATAAAAAAATTCTGAAAGCAAAATTCTGTTAAATGGTCACAAGGATATTTGGTGAAGTTATCTTTTAAGTGCTCATGGATCCTGATGATACAGTGAGTTATCAGTTTATCTATAGTAACATTGGAATCATTACATTATGTCGTATGAAACAAAATGGAGAATATAAAAAGATGCAGTATAAAATAAATACTATTTTATCTCAAATGACAGTTCAAGAATTTTAAAATAATTTTGATTATGTTAAAATAACTCAACCAATATAGTTAAGTTGTTTACACTAAGTATTGAGCATCAATGAATGTTATTTACAAAAACCCTTCCTATTTCAGATATAAAACTTTTTTTTGTTGTTTTGAACTGTGTTGATCAAAATAACTATACGTATATACAAAAAAAATTGGAAAATTTTAATAAAATTCTACCAAACAGTATAAAGATAAAAGAAAAGATTCTCAAGATTAATTAACTTCATTCAAAAAGAAAATGTTAAGAACAGAAAATAAACGAAGAATTATTTGTTAAAGAAATACACCATGTATATTTTCATGATTATTCAATTTGAAATAGCGTTAGTGTGTATAAAATTATTTAAGAAAGAGAAAATTAAGAAAAGAATCAGAGAAAATATTTTATATTACAAATATAAATGATAATAGCACTTAGTAAAATAGAGAGCATGCAAACCTGAATTATGGCCATTCCCGCATGCATTTGGACAAGCCTCTGCTAAGCACTCCACATTCTTCCATCGTCCCAGTTGTGGACTTTTTGATAAGAAAGCTGGCACATCCTTAAGATTTCCGACCGAAAAATTTCTTTCTCTGCTAATTTCTCCTTTATTAACGTAACCAGTGTCTGATTGAAACTCTTTTAAACTTGTTTTATTTTCAGGTAACTCAGTCTTTATAAAAACAGATGATGTTGATGATGTAATCGACAACTGATCATCTGTCGGTAATGTTTCTGAAACTCTATTAACCGAAATAGCAGTATCAACACTTCCAAGCCTACAAATTCTTCTTTTTGATGTAATATCATTTACGGTTTTTACAATGTTTGTTTCTATATGTTTTTCATTATTATCACTATCACTAATGACCTGAGTACGACTAGAGTAACTGTTTGTACATGACTTATCTGTAGAAGTGACTTTATTACGTTCACTTGAAATTATGTTCCTAGGCTTTGGTGCAGGCGCAGGATATGATTTCCTACTTTTACGAGGCAGTGTTGTATTTACAGAAGACTTTGTAGTATCTGAACCACCACCAAGAGTTGTACTACTATCAGATGAAACAGACTCTGTTCGAAAAACAGTTCTAGGTTTTGGTTTTGGATGCTCCACTGTTAAGTAAGGTGCGGGTTAGGTGTGAAGTAAGGTCATGCACAAACGACCCATGGAGAACAGGAACAGAAAAGGAAGAAAAATATACACACAATATTAGTTACAATAATTTATAAACAAAAATAAAAATCTACAGATTAACCCTTTGATGAACGATGGTATTTTCAGTTTCATGTCTTTTGATTTCTCCTAAAGATTTTATCAATAAAATAAAAATAACTTCTCATTAATTTACTACTTCTTTTTAAAGGACTAACAGCAACTGGTCACTCTGTAACTACAATTGTTTTTCTAAAATAGCATTAGTAAATAATTAAGTTAAAATTTCATTAAAACTATTCATATTAACATGACCCATAGTATTTCTTTTACACTACATGTAAACAAAATTAATTTCTCAACCAAATATATAATTTATAACTACTGCAACAAAGTCAAAACGTACATAAATACACGAAGTCCTTATCACAAAACCTACAAGTTGGGTATATAGTAGACATCACTGTCAATCAAATGTTATGATAGTTCTGTGATGGACCAACTCTTAAACCTGAATAAAAGTGCAGTTATGTTTAATTGTTTGCTTATGCCTGTTTAATAAGTGTATTTTAGAAATAGGAGTTCAATTAAAATACACTTTAAGAGACTATATATTATTGATATATATATAAAGACTGTAATCAAGCTAGTAGTCGTCGCTATAAGGCAAAATTCACAACCACAAAAATAAGGGTTTCAAGAATATCAATAAATAAAACTAAACCAAAAAAATTACAATGAAATTGTAAACTGTATGGTAACAGTCTTGCATTTATTACCTCTTCTGCTCAAAAAACAAAAATTTCTGTAATATAAATAAAACTGTTTTTATCAGAATGATACTGATATCAAAAAAGGTAAGACACTACACATTTCTATTATCAAAATCTGTTATTAATTTAGAATCTTGTTTAAAATAAAAATACATGTTAAATATATGTAATAGACAATAGATAATAAACAATGTTTAAGCGTTCCATATAGTAAGCAAAAAATAGAAAAATTTGTTACAAAACTCTTACCGGCTCAATTTCTTTTATTAAACAAATAATCATAAGAAAGTATTACTTCTGTAAATGTGGACTACATATAAATGAAATTGGGCTGGTAAGAGTTTTGTAAGAAATTTTTCAAGATTTTTTGCTTGTTATATGGAATGCTTATTATCTATTATTATACATCTATTGTCTATTACATAAATATTTAACTTCTTTTTAAAAATAAAATTCTAAATTAATAACAGATTTTGATTACATAAATGTAGCGCCTTACCTTTTTTGATATTAGTATTATTTTGTTAAAAACAGTTTTATTTATATTACAGACATTTTTTTTTTTTTGAGAGAAGATGATATCTGCAAGACTTTTAACAGTTTACAATTTCATTGTAAATATTTTTTGATATCATTGCGTTTGTTAAGATTATTATTTTATTATTTTTATGAACTACTGATTGCTATCTTATGGATTTATTATTAAAATTTATTGCCTTTCTAGAACAAACAAATATCGATTTTTTGAATTTCTCATATCATTCACTTCATACCGTATTTTTCCTTTTTTAATAAAACTAGTATAATGATCTTCACGAATCGAAGATTCATAATGTAATACTTTTTTTTTTAATGAAGGGATGGGAATTAAAAAAATTATTTCACCTCAGTACTTTCATTTACATAAGAGTATTTACTATTAAAACAAGCTATAGAGCTATAGATTCTTTAAAATTCTATTATTTCAAGTACATTATCAAGTTTCTGTACACTACCTAATATTATCAAGTACTGCTACCTGGTGCACAATTAGTACACTACCTTTTTTGAGGAAAAAGTTACATATTCAAGTCCTCCTGCAGTTCATTAAATTAAAAAAAAAAATTGTCTAACAAAATTTGAGATATTTTTTGAAATTATTCTTTATTTCAAATCCAATTGAACTGAAATATAATGCTTTCATGCTTATTTTTGAATTTTTTCCCCATTTTAATTTCACTTTTAGGTTAGGTCATGTTTAGAACTATAAACATAATTTGTTGACTTTGTCATGCCGTCCAGTTCTGTGGACTCTTACCAGTGAACATCTAACAAACTTTTTGATTACAAATAGAAATAAAATCATTTCAATACGTGCTAAAATATTCTTTAAACAAATGTGACTGGTATGTAGGTACATAGAAATAACACAAAAAGCAATTTTCACAGTTTCATCCCATTTATGCTTTTCAATTGAGTAGTTGAAACCAATAATACACATTCATACTTCCAATTATTAAAGTGGGCCCTAATATTCTAGAGTGGCTATGCTCATCAAAGGGTTAAAATAAACAAATATTATACATACTATATCCTACTTATTAAATATTTTCTCAAGACTAATATAATTCAATACATTCCAAATTTTTAAAGAACTTATAACTAAGTATATAAAATTATTCTAAAATGTAAATCAGACAGTTTGTGATTAGTTGACAAATTATGGTAGAAAAAATAATTAAATGAAAACCTTATAAACACAGAAAAAACAACTAACTACATAATACATTAATTATCAATTCACTAATAGTGTTCGTAACTAAAATAAGCCTAAAATCGATAGACAAGTAAATCAAATATAAATAGATTATTCAGCAAAATAACTATGAATTCTATTTACTGTATTTATAAATTATCTCTTAACAAACAACATAGGTGAACAGTGTGGGCCTATATATATGTCTAAATATTATATTAAAACTAACAGCACTAAATAGTATCAAAAGGTTAACTTACTGGATTCTACAAAAAAATTATTTGGGTTCTATTTATGTTAATGAAATACTACACTAATTAATGAACAAAATTCATTTTTTCTACATCAGTTTTTAAACCTATGATAAAAAAATTTAAGTGAAGTTTAGAAATCAAAAAATCTAAATATTAATCACTAAAATCTACAACAGATAAATCTAAAACAGATGTGTTTACTTAAAAGTTAAACACATTTTTATACGTACTCTTCAGGCCTATCTGACTCGGAAATAATATCATTTAAATTTTTTAAAAAACTATTCCAAGAATCTAAAGATTCTTGTCGATTAACTAATAAATCAGATGGAGGCGGAGCTAATAGATTGCATTTTACTGGTGGAGTTTGTGATCTTTTAAAAACAAAATTTGGTGAAAATGGTTGTGGTCCATTTAAAGATGCATAAGCACTTTTATTTGAATCTAAAACAGATTGTGATCTTTTAAGTCTGTTATCTGCAACAGCTGGTGTAAATGAATTAATGTTAAATGAATTTCTGCGATATAAACAGTAATCAAGATTTTGAATTTCATTTTCAACTGACACAACACAATTTTCTGGTATCAATCTTAATGGACATCTTGCACTGAAACGTTCAAGGGTATTCTTAAAAATTATACTAGTTTTGTTTGATTCTTTACTGATTTTGGATTGCTCAAAATTCTCCCAGTTTTTATTTATTTTTATATTATCATGCTGATAATTATTACTGCTGCTCAAAGAACTCTGATGATTCATTAAGGAATTTCTAAATGACAAATTAACATTGTTGCGTAATTCACAGTAGTTTTTATTTTCACTACATTCAAAGTCTTTATTATTATTATTCCATACATGATTTTTATTAATTTTATTAATTGAAATATTCTCTGCATCGTACGCTTTGTCAGTGGTTATTTGTTTTGGTTCATTCTTTAAAAATTCTGAACTATTTTCATCATTTTTTATTTTAAGTTTGCTTTCTACATCAGTTGAAACTGAAAATTTTGAATTATACATAGATTCACTTTGTTCAAAATTAGCAGGTAATACAGAATCATTTTTAATAGCAGTATCTTTTGGGTTAGAAACTGAAACTTTTAAATCTGTTCTATAATTGCATGCAAACATACCTGGTGTTGTATCGTGTAAACGATCCAATGAGCTACTAGGTGTATCATCAACTACAGAATTACTCTGATGTAAATTTGGCACGACAGAATCAGGATTACTACTTGATTGCGCTACTCTAATAGAAGCAGGTAATGTTGAGGATTTTCTCAAAAGGTTGGGTTCAATTTCTTCAAGAGTAGCGGATGATGATGCTGTGGAAGAGACAGAAGGAGTTCGTTGTTTTGGAGTTTCTTCAGAGAGAGAGGACATTTTGGACTGTAAGGGTGGAGGAAGTGGAGCTGCTTTTTTCTTCCGACCTGAGAATAAATCAATTTGAATTAAATTCTGATAAAAACATCAGGTTACAATATTAAAAAAAATAAATAAATTTCACAATAAAATTATAAAATAAGAAATGAAAAGTAAACATAAAGCATACTGTCAGATGATAAACATGAAATTTATCATAGCAAATTTATTTAATAATGTATAAAGTAAGTTTAGTAAATCATCTTAGTAGTACATAAAAGTTTTTCTACGCTCTGTATACATAACTGTCAACAATTATTATTTAAAATCTTAACCATGTGTACAATAGACAAATACAAATTGCATTAAAAAAAAAATACGTACTGTCTGTGCATATCTCCTGCACACACCTGGTAATATCAAGGTTATATGCGAGTTCTTTCTACTTAAGAATTAAGTAGCCTAGCGATTTTGTTTATGTTATAACCAACTATGTGTTGTTTATCAGGTTAAAAATACCAATCAGCCAGCAGTTGCGTGAGAGAATCAATTATCCAATTTTTAAATATGAAAAATGCTCGACCACGATCTCATTTGTAAAGTTTATGGATTTAAAGATAAAAGTAAAGGCATGTTGAGAACTGAGATATTTAATTAATAAAAAAAGAGTGTTCATGTTGAGAAGTGAAGTAATAAACATTCCTAGTCAGGGAATTTTACTTGAATTCATGTCCCAAAGTACAACAATCACAATACAGTGATACTGTCAAACTCTGGCAGTGCTATGATACACAATATAGAACAATAGGCATAGCCTACCGAGTTCCACCACTGTAGGTGTTGTATGTCAGGATACATCTGCGTGCTGCATATGCGACACAAAAGTGATTTACTCAGTTTCACTGGAAGAAATTCAATTAACCCATGGCAGTCAGTCTGAACTTAGTACAAAGTGCATTAAATCTTTTTACATTAGAGATTATTTGGCGACTAGAATCTAGACAGTGATGATGAAATACAGAAGAGCATCCAGAAATGATTAGTCATATGTGATGAAATTCTACAGGTAAAGTATCTTCAAATTAGTGTCAAGTTATGATAAGTTGCATGATGACTATGTTTAAAAATAATTTAACGTATATAGAAAGAATTTCATGTAAATAAAAGTTTTTCCCAATTGCCTACAATTGCCAAAGAATACTTATTTTCTTGACACACCTCATAACTTAATACGCAACTACAATCATTATTTTCCAGTCAATTATTTTTTAATCTTTCATGTAATTTCAGACTAATTATAAAACCATGTAATGTAAATTAAGAAAACAAATATCACAGCTTTAAAATATTTGTTTAAGTTGTATATTTAGTTTGTGTTTTTATACCTATCTTAAATTTGACACAATCTAAATATTTTTAAAAATAAATGCCAGAAATTATTAAGGTCAAGAAAATAAAGGTACAACATTTTAGAAAAGTACAACAAAAATCAAATACAGAATTAAAATAACTACTAGAAATGAACAAGGAACTGTAATGAACAACTACTATTATAAACAGTAACTTTAGTTGAAAGCTAAAAAATTAATATTTTTAAATTTTTCAGATGTTCCACAAGATGAGTGTTCTGCCATCTTGTGAGTTCAGCAATCCAAAAAAAAAATGATTAACCTGATAAGGAATTCACCTTAAAAATTTTGGTTTTAAAAAACAATGGTTTATGACCTATAAATGTGTTATTTTTAACACATTGATGAATAAATAATATAAAATATTCTTATTTAAAGCATACAAAACAGATTTTAGAACACACAAGCAGTAATAAATCCAGCAACTTGGTAAAACATAATCGATGATAAATGGCATATGTTAACCAACCAGAAGGAAACAACCGGTTTTAAATTTTCATAATTCATAAAATAATATGATTTAATCTACACCAATCTACAATAGAAAAAAGTACATAAAATACATACCAGTAATAGAAACAAGAGAAGTTGATGAAATACTGTGCGACTTCATACTTGGAACAGCATTATTTTCAACTGCATTAAGGTTTGAAAGTGATCGTGATAAATTACTAGCAACTTTCGCAGACGTAGGCTCCGCTACATTAGCACTGGGTAGCTTACTTCTTCTAGGTAATGAATCTGGCAAGCTGTAAAAAAAATTACATTTCATGACATAAATATCTAATGTTTTGAAGATACTTTGTATTGTATACCTAAATTTGAGGATTTTCTGTATATTTTATAAACTAATTTAAGATACTATATCATTTAAGTAAGCATCTTACTTCCAACAGAAGATTAAATTATTTTAAGACTAATATACATTTATTAACTAACTTACAGTTTTTCATTTAATAGTTTTCAATAATTTTTAAGATAAAGAAACTCAAGGGAAGGAATAAACACAAATGCTGACCTTATACTTAATAAATGATTATAAAGAATGAAATATAAGAAAATTACTATACTGAACTGTCTCAAGTGTCAGATATGGAAATAAATATAACAAAGATAATTAAGTGTAAGACATATAAAAATAATTTTATGAGTTGAAAGTATGTATCTTAAATATTACAATATAAGTGCATTTGATTGGAAAGTGTATTTAACTTTTCATCTACAACTCTCACTCTCTATCTCTCTCTCTCTCTCTCTCTCTCTCTCTCTCTCTATATATATATATATATATATATAATTACAATAACACAGTTGACAAAACAACTGAAAATTATATACTAATCTTTTTTACAAGTAAGAAAATATAATATAAGATGTACGGTTAAAATTGGGTTTTAAACAACACTGATTAATTGATTTAAGATATTTAGAAGTCTCCAGATATCAGATATCTAGCGCAGCTTTTTTGATTTGAGGTCAATAGGCAACTGCATCCATTATTTGTATAATGAATGTACCTGTAGATGGTTACATCCATGGATTCTCCCAAGCCAGTAAAGTTATGTTATAAAACCCAACCCACAAATTGGTGATTAGGCACAGTATCAAGGAACTATTAACATTTAACAAGTTTGGTCGGCCATGAACTATCAACTTCTCACACGGGAAGACTAGTGCTAATTACCTGAACAACTTTACACATGGAAAAATTTGAGATTAATGGTATAATAAGGAAGAAGTGAAAATAGAATCGAAGAAAGAACAATCAAATTTTGAAAAGAAGTTGTTTTATAATAGTCTTGATATCCACAATAGTTGACAGAGAATTAGCTGGGAAATTAAAAGACTGTATCAAAAATTCAAATGACAGTACTTCTGAATAGCTGTTTCTATTTGCTAAGATGAAAAATGAATGTAAACATCATCAAGATAAACAAACCGTGTGATGAGTTTAAAGTGAAGACTGTAGGTAAATTAAACTGAATGGTTAGAGCTGGGTATGTAGTGCCAACCTCCTATTCATGAATTAGGCAACAAAGAAGTGAAGAACAGACAGTGATTAGGGGGGAAAACAAGAAGTGCACATACAACTGAAATAAGAAATTGATGAATAGATTGCAAAGATAGGAAACAATAAAAGAAATTTCTTCTGGTAATTGAGGCAAGAACTGAATGAAGGAAGTTGAAAGTAATTACAGGTTAAACATACTTGAAACTTTTAAAGGAACATCTATTCTAAGCATTTAAAAAACAAAAAATCTGAAACAGGTTAAATGCTAAAGTCGGGTTTAATAATCTAGATCCAAAGAGTTTAATCTAATGATTAAGTTAACAGTTGATCCAATGGAGCTGTTACCATTAGGTTTTTTAATGCTAAATCAAAAAAAATTATATAACAAACAAACCTGTTGCTCTCAGGACTTTCACTAAGCACTGATGCTTCATGATAACCACTACTATCTGAGCTATTTCTGGAATGACAAATGACTGTAGCTTGAGAACCTTGGCTTGATGATTGTTGCTGTTCACACTTCTGTAACATATACATACCACTTTCTTATAATATTATGAATTATATTTTACTACAATAATTACTAAAATTTCTGCAAAAAGAAATAAAAAATAAAAATATTATCAAATAAAAAAACTTTAATTGAAAGACTGCTTTTTAATCTTTACTTTTAATTAGAATTCAAATCTAAACAAAAACCTTTTCTAAAAGAACAGATTAAGAAAAGTAACAAAGTGTTAAGTTTTAATATAGCACAATAAAAATGATTCATTTTTTCTTTACTTTTACTGGTGAATTCATAAATTATTTTAAATATATAGAAATATATGCTGTAATACTGTTAATTAAGCCTTTATCAAAGCACAAAGATTCACATCACTCAAGTGTAAAGTTAAAAAACTAATGTAGATTCCAAAACAGTAAGCGAAATCAGTTAACATAAAGCAGATTGATAAAATGAAGCAGTAGGTAAAAGTTTTTACTTAATAAAAAATCATGACCATTTTATTTGGATTAAATGCATCTAACTTCACATTTTTAGAACTTGTTATGAGATATCTTCAATTTCATTAGGTCTTCTTAATGTATAATGAAAATAATTTTGTATGGCCATAATACAAGCAGTAAACAGAGAAAATGTTTCTTTAGTAATTGTAGTTACAACACTCTTTTCATAATATAACATTACTGTAAACTTTGAGCAGTTACAATAACGCCTATTGCTTGTTCTATATTCAGCATTTTAAAACAAATAGCAATGCTACCTCTTTGGGAATCAAACTTTTTCCCTATTTGAGAGAATTATATAATGTTCTGAAAATTAATACAAAGATTATATAGTGTAAAATTATATTAAAAATTAACTATTTTAATCTTATACGTAATTTTAACGTGATCTAATAAGCCATGAACTTGAGTGTCTGAACGAGAACACCGGTGTTTTAAGAAAAAGTAAAGTTTTTATTTTACACCTCTTAATAATGTTTTACGTATAATTCTGAAGTGACAACAATTAAGTTTTAATTTACACACTCTCAGTCAGATAGCAGCTATTTTAAGACTGTTGCATAGGCGAAGCTGTTTGAGTTCAGGCTTCATGACATCGCCACTATAAAAGCAGTGCATGAACAGGTTTGCAAAATAATGTTAGTGACTGTCACACAAAGAAATTATACACAAGACTATCACAGACATTCTCGAAGTGACAAAACCATATGTAAGTGGTGAGAACAGTTTTTGGAAACTTGAAGTGTTTTGAAAGGACACTCATCAATTAGGGCTAAAACACAAAAAGAATTAGACTGTCTTTCCAATAAAGCCCAAAACATTAAGTCTGTAATGAGTCATCACTAAACAGTCCACAAGCACTGCCCATATGTTGTTCACAATTGATTGAAACGCCAAAGAATACAGCAACCATGAAAGCGATTCCTGCAGATTTGCTCACCAAAGTAAGAAATGAGGTGGAATATCAGTTTGATATCTGCAGGGCTGTAAAATGTTTTCATATTGAGTTAAAATTAATAGGAAAAAAAACTTTAGACTTTGCACTTTCATGTAATAAAACATAAACCTTTGATGTTTTTAATTCTAAATATGGTAAAGTAAATTTAATTTAAACCTGCTGAGTTATTTTCCAGACACCCGATATTTCATGGTATCAAGAAAATTATTCTCATAAAAAAAGACTAAAATATTTCATAATTTTGGTAAGTTTATTATTTAGGTAAGCGCACTTATTAAGAATGTTAATGTAAAAGTAATAAAAACAGTAGCAATTTGTAGTTTATTGTTATGTTACTAACAATTAATAAAATAGACAGCAATGCACAAGAAAATTAATTGATACTTGCAATAAATAAACTTTTTATATTTTGATATTTAACAGTTTAATACATTTATATTTTTTAATAGCTGATAATAAATGTACTTTTATTATTAACATGTAATATAACCTTTGCCTTTTTAATTATTATTACTTTCAACAACCACAGAAAAGAGAGCTGCTAACTATGAACTAAAATATTACTTTTATTTTTTAATATATATCCCTGGAATAATAACCATCAAGTACATTAATTACTAAATTCAAAATTTTTTTTTAGAAAATAAATTCCAATACCACCTAACAACACATTTAAACCCAGTTTTAATCTGACTGCCATTTTTTTTTTTCGTAAAATAATCTCATACATAAATTACTTTTTAGTGAAAACCTTAAGTGTTTAATTTTTTAAACTTGCTGCAATCCAACATATTATTCAGAAAAATTAAATTACTTTCATAAAAAGAAAAAAATCTGAGTTTTGGTTGTATCAAAATTTGGCTTTGAGAAATCATTTAAAAAAAATTGAGATATTTTGATAGTTCTTATTCCTAAAAAATTGTTTTTTTTTTTTTTTTAATTTGAATCTTGTGCCTGCACTTTTGAGACTGCACATGTAATTAAATGTTTTTTAGGAACAACCAGATTGATTTTTTTTGCAACTGGATAAACCATACTCTTTCTTAACAGTATCTAAAAAATTAATCTTTTGTCATTAAATATTTATTTTACTGACATATATTTCAATATAAATTTTTTTTAAGAAGCTTGAAAAGATTATAACAAGTTTTGGGTATTTGTTTAACATGTAATAAGATATTTACAGTATTTAAAGAGTTAAAATTATAATTATTTTAATGTAAACCAAACTTATTAATCTATTTATTACATTTATATAACTGCATCACTTTATTTATTTATTTATTAATGTGGATTGCCTAACCACTAATTTTTTTATTTATAATTTTGTACTTTCTATGCTGCTCTGAAAGGTTTTCCCTTTGTTTCCCTTGAATCTTCCAGACAAATGCTGAAGAAGTTTTTTCTTAAATAGTAAACCTTCCATTCCTGATATGTTTTAATTTTTGTGTATTAATCTAAATGAAGTGCTGATTTATTTAAACCATTGGTTCAATTTAGTTCAATCATTTTACAAATAACCAAAAGAAGGGTTTTTATTTATGCTGTAAATGTTAAGTTTATGACTAATTTGTGGGTTAAAATCAAAGCAAAAATTCCAGAAAAAGTTTTTTCTCAAAAGTGGTTGCAATAACTTTTAATTAAATAAATTCAACAATTTATTCCCCTGCCATACAATAATATATATTTTTTACAGGAACTCATTACACTTATCAGGTGATTGAGGTTTATACTGAGTTACGGAACACACAATTATTTTTAGTAACAATTTCTGCAACAAATTTTGTATGTATTAAAAAAAAAATATTGTAGAGCGATTGCTAGCTTTGTAAATTATCACTTCAAATCTTATAAAATCAGCAATGAAAAACATTCTAAACACATAAAAATAAGAATGAAGACATTTGTATTATTATTATTACTTAAAACATTTTTGAATTCATATGATCCTTAAAATGAGGTCTGTTTAAGTATAGTTTTTTTATCAAAATATGAGTTCACATTTTACTCAACTGATTTTAATAGTAAATCCCAATTAAAATATTGAAATAATAAAAATTACATAAAAACAAGATCCTTATCTCTAATTAAAAAATAATATGAAGAATGATTTTTTTATATGATCAATTCCACCAACAGGTATGAAAATAATGTACATAAATCTACCTCATTTTTTTCAAGCATATTGATAGTTTTACATTGTGTAGTCCTGTTTAATGACAGCACATATTTAATATACTATGCTATTAGCTAACAATAAATATTTTACAACTTATTTTAAAAAATCATAGTTTCTTTGTTAAATAAATTGTTATAATTACTAAAATAATTTTAAAGATGAATTATATAAACACTATTAAAACACACATCCATACTTTCTCATACATCTATAAATTATTTATTAATGAATGCAGTAAAATAATAGAAAATATAGTATCGAAACGTACACTAGAATTGTTATCAATGGTGTTATTATTGTTATTGTTGTTAATATTATTGTTATTATTATTATTGTTGTTGTTAGCAGCAACAGGGGGTTTTGGTGCAGGCCTGCGTTTTCGAATGGGTCGATTAGGTGGAACAACAGGTGGGGGAGATGCAGATGAGCCATCAGATCTAGTGGGAGATAAACTGCGACCTCCAAGACTGCCACTGCTCATACTGCCTTCACACTGCAACATAAATTATCTGTTAAGTTCCATAATTAAATAAAGAGATAAATGATAGTAAAATAATTATATTCATGCAAAACTATAATTAAGATAAGTTAATTAGCAAACACAAAATGAGAAAATAAAGCATTAATATATGTATTCATTCACCATTTACATTCAACTACTTACTAATTAGAAAATATATATAGAATGATACTATGTTTCGTAACAAAAAAGAACTTACAATCTGGTTTGTATAAAAATATTTTACAAAGATATTGATTGTGGACTCAACATTAAATATATTTATATTAGTTATTATGCATTTCTATACATACTACACTGCAGATATCCATGCCAATATATCGTATTACATCAAAATATGTAAGTGTATATATAGACATATATAGTGTCCCATGAAGAAACAAAGAAACTTTCAGCATGTTCTACTGGTGAAAATAATGAACATTTCATATAAATATAGTTATGTTTTAAACGTTATGTTATGTTATATAGTTAATGCTAGTTATGTTATATAAACGTTTTGCTTTCAGGTAATGGTTACCAAAACGTTTCACCTGTATTTCAGCTCCTCTAATAAAAAGAGCCCTATTGTAATTTTTAGAACCCAAATTAACAAGTAAAGTTGATGGTTTCTTATGTAATATGAGCTGGTAAATAGAAAAAAAGTCCCACAACTGTAACTTCAGTAATTTTTAAGATATCAGACATTAAATCACAAAATTCAGTGTCAAAAACAAGTTTCTTTTAGGTTTGTTGTTCAATAGCTTTGTTAAATGACTAATAAATTTGAAAAATTTAGTAACAAAACTTGTATAATTGTAACCTTTAATTCTCAGAAAATTATGTAAATATAGCCAATAAAAAGTAAAAAAAAAACATTTAAAATCAATTTTTTATTAAAGCATAACAAATAAAAAATAGAAAATCTTATTATTTTTTCTGTACCTAATAAATATTCATTAAAAAAACACCCCGTTAATTTATGTCTTCATAAACATATTTATGAAGACAATCCAAATATGGTACTGTGGAAACTAGTTTCAAACATAGATTTCACATTAATGTTCAGTGTGGCAAGATTTATGACAAAAATCTGTGATCATTTGTTTCTTTCTTTTTCCTGTTTAGCCTGTGGGAATTACAATTTAGATAATACTTCAGAGGATGAGTGAGTATGATATGTATGAGTGTAAATGAAGTGTAGTCTTGTACAGTCTCAGGTCGACCATTCCTGAGATGTGTGGTTAATTGAAACCCAACCACCAAAGAACACCGGTATCCACAATCTAGTATTCAAATCTGTATAAAAATAACTGACTTTACTAGGACTTGAATGCTGAAACTTTTGACTTCAAAATCAGCTGATTTGAGAAGACATATACCACTAGACCAACCCAGTGGGTTACACCCTTTACACACTAGATTTACTTTTCTTAACACCTTATATTTATACCTTTTTATTTATTTTTTCTTAGTATCTTTACAAACTACATAGCAAATGATTTTCCAGCATGATGGTGCAATGTCACATTTTTCTTTAGTAGCTACAAAATCACTTGAATGTTAATTTCTTCAACTAGACCGGATGTGGTGGACCAATGGATTGGCCACGACGATCACCTGACTAAATGTCACTAGAACACTTTATTTGGAACCATATGAAAACAATAGTATACCAACATAAAAGTAAATACTAAAGAAGAATCGCTCATTAAAATACAAAATGCAATTGAATTTATACAAAACGATACTGATGATATGGAAAGCCAACGGAAATATTTTTCATTGGGCAGAGTGCTGTGTACATTGTGAAGGGGGGAATTTCAAACAATTATTGTAACTAAAGTTTGTTATTCTGTTACCACATCATTTCATGTATTCTATTTTTTTGTTTTGCTATATTAAGAATAATGTTTATTAGGTACAGGATTTACTGTTTATTTTGCTTCAATAATAAACACATTTTTATAAGTTTTTATTTACTTTTTATTGGATGTATTTACATTAATTTTCTCAGAATTAAATTCTCTACAAGTTTTTTTACTAAATTTTTCACATTCATTAGTCATTTAACAAAGTTATTCTACTATAAGCCTTAAAAAAACTTGTTTTTCGGCAATGAATTTTGAGTTTCATGTCTGCTTAAAAGCTACTGGAGTTTCAGTTATGGGACCTAATTTATCCTACTTCCCAGCTAAAGTTACATAAGAAATCACCTACTTCCCAGCTCAAGTTACATAAGAAATCACCAAGCAACTCCTTAATTTGGGTCCCAAAAATCTTTTGTTAGCCATAACTCAAAAGCAATGTGTTTTCAGGCTTATGTTTATATGAACTTTTTTCATTATTTTCACCATTACAACATATGGTTTCTCAGTATCTTTGTGGGACACCTGTGTGTGTGTATATATATATATACACACACACACACACACACACACACACACACACACACACACACACACACACACACACACATACACGTTTAAGTATGTTGCATTAAATTATCTATGAACATACATAAAATAGAAAGGTTGTTATAATCAAAATTAGAAATTAGGCAAAGAATTAAGACAAATTAAATTTATAGCAAACAAAAATGGATATAATGAATATTTTTTATAGAGAATGTAAATATAAATACATATCTAAAAAGTACAAAAAAACAGGAAACAAACACAGGAAATATGTTACTTATTATTATATTAATTAAAATACAAATGAAATTATTATTGTTAAATAATATTTAAATTAAATAAAATTTAATTTATTGTTAAACAAAAAATTCAAATCATAATAAAATAACACCATGTGATCAACTTAACAGTAGTGGCAATTAGAGAATTAATTGCAGTGATTACAAACAAATAAACAATGGTAAAATTAATAAATCCTTTAAACAAAGAGACTTTTACGATATAGGAAAATAAAAGAAAGAATATTTCAAATGTTGCTGATCAACTCATTATATATGTTGTTCATCTGCATTTTCCAAATATTTAATATTTAAAAAAAAAATGTATTTATTAATACAAGCAACAACTTTATGTATACAAAACACACTTATGAATAGGCAGTTACATTTTGAATATGACTTATTTAAAGTAGTATATCTGCTGTAATTGCTGCTAGCTTAACTGATGATAATCCATGGATTCAATAAGCTTTTTGTATCAATTAGTAAGTTTATATTGCTTAAAAGTTTTAAGGTTGCTTTTTGATATGTTCATAGATAATTTTTGGTGTGTGGTATGTGAGTGTGTGCACACGCAATGTGCACAGGTATATTAGTATATTTAATAAGCTTTATACATTATTATTATTAGATCTGAAAACACTGCTTACATATGATTCTTAGATGCAACTACAATAATAAGGAAGAACACAGTTTGGATGAAAAGATTTAAAAATTAATTGCGGTAATAACATAATGGAAACTTTAGTATCTAAATAAATTAAATCAAGTTACAGAACTCTGATGTATAATTTAAATACAAATTATTTTAAACAACATTCATTAGAGACATTCAGTTATACTTCAGTAACTGCTATCAACAATAAGGTTATTGAAATAAAAGTTTACTTCAGTAGTAAACAGAGTATAACATTAAAGAACAATTGTTAACAATATTATACAAAAAATAATAACAGAGATTAAATAACATAATAACTAAAATAAAAATTACATATTACAATACAAAAGAAATAATATGCAGTTAAAATAAATCAAACAAATGTGCAATTTAAGCCAAATTCATTTGCTATTTACGAACAAGCAAAATTAGATAAATATTACAATTTATTTTAAGTTTTAGAAATTGTATGATTTATTACTAGACTTAATTATTAAATTAAACAAACTGCACCTTAACAAAGCCAAGGAGAGTAAGTTAGATATATTTAGAAATACTAAACTGTATTTATAAATCGTTTAAATTTTCTATTAATTTTGTAAAAAAAAAAATCTGTTAATCATCTGTAACACAATTTCCATAAAATTTAATTTATATTAATTAATTTAAAATTCAATGATAAAAATTCTTTGAAAGTGTATGTTTGGAGTGTCGCTTTATATGGAAGTGAAACTTGGACAATCAGAGTATCTGAGAAGAAAAGATTAGAAGCTTTTGAAATGTGGTACTATAGGAGAATGTTAAAAATCAGATGGGTGGATAAAGTGACAAATGAAGAGGTATTGCGGCAAATAGATGAAGAAAGAAGCATTTGGAAAAATATAGTTAAAAGAAGAGACAGACTTATAGGCCACATACTAAGGCATCCTGGAATAGTCGCTTTAATTTTGGAAGGACAGGTAGAAGGAAAAAATTGTGTAGGCAGGCCACGTTTGGAATATGTAAAACAAATTGTTAGGGATGTAGGATGTAGAGGGTATACTGAAATGAAACGACTAGCACTAGATAGGGAATCTTGGAGAGCTGCATAAAACCAGTCAAATGACTGAAGACAAAAAAAAAAAAGATAAAAATTCATAATTAAAACATGAAACTACATTACAACATTTTCTCTATTAAATGCTAGTTGCCTTCATAATTCAGCTGTGTTTTTTCTTTTTTTTCTTTATGTATTATAGCATGTTTCCGAATAGATTATAATAACTTCTTTAATTAAATATTATATTTTTCATGTTGTACTGTATAGTTTTTAGCAAGCAGTCTTACAGACAATATTTACATTATATATTTGTTCACTAATTGTCAAGTAGAATATGTCAAAGACAAAAACTTAGATTACAATGACTAGAAAAACAGTGAGAGTTAAGGAGGTTAAGGAGTTTAAAAAGTACAAACACTGCTCATCTAAATGTGATTTTTTTTCACAAAAGAGTGCAGCAAATTTGGATGTCTGGTAAAAAAATTAACAACTAGGTTAGATTCTTTGGAAAAGATTATCTAGAAAAGTATTCTTTGGAAATAATATATTTGTTTATATTTTTCTTCAAAATATGTGTAAAGGCTACATAACTTATGTTAAATTCATTTTTCAACTATATTTTAGTCATAAAACATGATGTACCATTTGACACATACCAGTAAATTATCTATTTTTTGTTTATAATATAAAAATATTTATTGTAAATATAATGCTTACTTTTATTTAATTTCCTTTTATTCCAAAAAGTTTCCATGTTTTATCTGAAACTTTTCTACTCCAAAACTGGGTTTTATGATAAAATTTATAGTCTTTTCTGTTTCTCCTGTACAATGGTTATTCTTTTCTTTACATGCTTTTATTTAAAGTCAGGGTTCTTTTTCGGAATCCAACAGCCACTTATTTTCAATCTTTTCTTTCAAATCAATGGGCATCTGAAGGTATTTGCAGAGAGATTATAAATATAATTTAACCAAACAGCCTACACTTGCTAACCTATTTTTTTATTTCTATTCGTCGATTTTATTCAAACATGGGTCTTCCAGATATACCTCTAATGGGTCTAATATAAGCAGCATTATGCTTATAATTATAAAATAATCTAACCAAACTTAACCTATGCTCGCTTCACTCGTCGCTAACTTTGACTAGCAAGCAAAGGTTAGTGAGCATAGGCTAACAGGAAAAGCCCCCATGTTTAAGCACGAGCAATTACTAATACGTAACGTAAAAAAAACCATTGTGGGGGAAAAACAGAAAAAGGCCCAAATTATCTACATTTTATATATATATATATATATATTTTTGTTTTGTTCTATTATTTTGTTGTATATATTTTTTTATAAATTATCTAAATGATCTGGCCAACTTATTTAAAACCAAGCAAAAAGATTTCTCTTTTACAGAAACAATACTATACTGCTGATGGGTTTATATGAAACTACAAACATAAACCTGAATTTTTTAGATACTTGTTTAATTTATACTTAATTAACAAATGTGCTCAAACATGTAGTAAATAATATGCTTTTAAAATTATAATTATTTTATTCCATAGTGACTTTTTTATTTATTATTTTTGCATACTTGCATCACTATTATTTCAAGAAACTATTATGTTTACTTATTAATATGGACTTTCTCATTTTTGTAGTTTTGTACTTTGTACAGCAGTTGCGATCAAAGTTTTTCCACAGTTTTCCTTAATCTTCTTCCATGCTGGAGCTGTTCCTTTTTTCTTATTTGTGAAATAATACCCTTCCATTCCTAATGTGATCTACATAATGCATAATTATGTTAAGATTTAAATAAAATATTTATTTGAGTAACTTAAGTAAGATAAAATATTAACTTAGTTAATGAAAACAAAGTTATGCACTAACCGATCTGTTGTTTCTAGACATACTAAAATTATACGTAGCATTGTCAGTTTGCTGTAGCGACATGATATCAACACTTGATACTCCTAACGGTCGACTTCTGTTTGATACAAGAGCTACTTCTTGTAATTTATAATCAGCCAAACAACACGAGAGGTTCAAAACTTGATCCAAATTCACTATAAAAAAATTACAACAATTTTACATAAAAAAAATTTTTATCAGGAAACATTACAAATTCAATTAAAAACTAAAAAAAGAACAGAAATATAGACATAGAGCTGTAGTATCCAACTGAAGGAAAAATTGCATTGTGGCCAACTATACAGGGATCCTATGTTTGATTTCACATGTGGGAGGAAATTTCCATTAAAAAATCTTTAAAAAAATTCTTATAATAATCAACTCAATAATAGATACCAAATAGACAATGTGCAACACACTGGATATCTGTGAAGAAATTAATAAATCAAAATATTAAAACTTACTCTATCCGAAATGTGCAGTAGCTGAATGGACATTACTGTATTGACAATGATGTTGACATGAGATGCACCGACAAAATGACAGCTGACAGTATATGATTCCCATCTAGGTTATTGGATGTGCAGTAACATTTTTCTAGGCCTCTGATAGGGGTAAATATACTGGTATGAAAAATAAATATGACAACACTCAGATCAATCAAAAGTTATGCATGAGTACGTCCAATGTTGATTTTTTTTTAGCAATTTCTTACAAGTGCGCAAAAATGATGAAAATAAACAATGCCAAAGTTAAATATAAAATATTAAAAGTAGACAAATGTTAATGACAAGTTATTCTTCCATTTTTGTAGTAAATAAAATGAGAGAAAAAGTCTCATTCCCAGTTGTAAAGACATATGAGTTCAGCACGTTAATGGGTGTACATCAGAAGACAAGCAGTAATCTTCTTGAGAGAGTATGCCAAGTAGTACCGCATAGGCTTGTTATACATTGACTGTGTTCATTTTTACATTTGTAATTTCAGCAAGAGCATCAAACTCAAGGAGAGCAAAAAATTTGACTTCAAACCCAGGAAAGCACAGCAGAGACTTGTAGAATATCTCAACATATGCCACATGACAATGAAGCAATCAATCCATTATTTTTTGAGAAGAGTTTATTTTAAAAGATGAAGAAATTAATTGGAAGATAACCCATTGTGACCTTATTACATTCATTTGTACCATTATCCTCCAAGAATTCATCCCAAGGTATAGGACCACCAAACTGACTTCACAATATCATTTTCAAATATTTTGTACAAAGGGCTTGATAGTGACACAAGAGCAATTGATGCACCATTATGTCAACGTGCCCAACACATTTCACTCAAAATTGTTTTACGGCCCAACAATTTGTTCACTGTTTTCCACTCCTTACACTCACCAGATTGGCTATTAATGATTTCTTCCGTTTATAAAATTTAGTCTGAATAATAATCATTTTGATAAGATCAAGTAAGTACAGCTTAGATTGTGATTTTGCATTAAGAAAAATCTGACGTGGACACCACATGACTTCCTTGTATGCCTATTAAATTAGGTATTCATTCACATTTTTTTTAAAATGAAAAGTACATAAAATTTTGTTTCATTAATAACTTCTGATATTTTTTCCTGTTTTATTTTTATTTTTTTGTTATTGAATTATTATTTATTGCAATTTTTTTACAATCAGAGGTTAATTATTAATAAATCAATACATTTAAATTTAAAAAAAAGTTAAAAAAAGGAAAAGAGATGAAGTCTGATTCAAACTGATGTGCCTTCCCTTGTTAGATCCAAATATTTCATTAATTAAAGTTTTATTTGGCTATAACTCTCGAACGAATGAAAATAAGTACCACTTATGATATATATAACACTGAAAAGCTGTCAATGAGGGCTTATTACTAGAAAAAATCTAAAATCCAAATGTTTTGGATTTTTTGGATGGCTAATAGTTTTTGAGTTATGCGAGATATATACATACGTCACACCAAAACTAGTCAAAATGGATTCAGGGGTGATCAAAATGGATATTTCTGTTGAAATCTGAAAACTGAAATTTTTCATGATCACATTACTTTTTACTTCCTTGTACGAAGTAAAAAGAGGTTTCTTCCAAGGTGTATTACAATAATGCTAGCTAAAATTATTTTTTAAATTAAATTAAAAAAAGACATTGTTACAAAGAAGTTATACATATAATGTGAAAATTATACCAATATGCTGGTTATTAACTTCATTTTTTTTTGAAGTAATGTAAGAAATGTTAAAAAAAAATATATTCATTGTAGGAATATCTGATCAATGAGTAAATCAATTACCACTAAGCAAACTCTTCATGAAAATGCTGTACAGTAACTCCTCCATTGTTTGTTACAAAAAAATTAAGGTAACTTAACTGATTTACCACTTAAAGACAAGTAAAGGAAGTTATATACCTAAAGTAAAAGTAAAATACCTGTGTTATGAATGATGTAATAAGGATGAAATTTAAACAAGAAACCCCAATGAGAAGAATTAGCTGATTTTAACACCAAACACATAAAAAATGTTAATGGAAGAAAGAAGCGTAGATTTATATTTAATTTTAGAATTTTAGAGTGCTTATGACATCATGCCAATATCACAATCCAATGAGATAACCAATTAAAAAAAATAAAAATAAAAACCAATAACCAAAGATAAAAGTAAAACCAATTACCACCATAATTAAGGTAAAACAACTGAAGTAAATAGTAAGTAAAAAAAGCACAACAGTTTCAATTAATTAATAAATGAAGATAAAAAAATTATATTTTCAATAATTCACAATTAATAACCCGTTCTTGTAATTACTTAAGTAAAAAAAACAGTGCAGTTCAGTGTCAAGAGGTAACGGTTTATTTATGCTAATCAGAATAAATAGTGCATTTAATAAAATGAGTATTAGAGATGACAACCGAAAACTGTTCCTAATACCTGGTTAACATGTGTTTTAAATCTGATTTCATTTCCTTTACACCAAAAAGTATATATAAATGAGAAAAAATATTTAAAGAAAATATCTTGCTATGTAACAACCAACACAAATTGCAAACAATCTGTCAAGAATATATAGAAACAATATATTTAAACATGCTAAAAATTAGGTTAAAAGTTTATAATAGTATAACAACAGAATTTATTATCATATTTATTATCAGTCTATAGTAATTGTATTACTCTTATCACAAACTGAAGAATTTAAAGATAAAACTACAAAAGCAGTATGAACTCCTTTATTTAATACAACAAAACATAACTAAATAATTAAGAGATCAATTAAAACAACAATAAGACAATTTAAGATACATATTTGTATACAATCGATTAAATATTTAACAAATGATTCACAACAGTGAAATAGTTAATTTAAATCAATTAAAAGTATATTCATGTACTTTTTAACAAATTATGAGCCAATAGCAATTTAGAAAATAACTTTAACAACCTGTCACTTTCATTATGTAACTGAATACAAAAGAATTTTTTTTTCATGTAAGAAATATGGGTAGAATATTAAGAACAAATAAAATGCCAAAAACCAGGAAAATGAATAAAATCTTTTTAAACAGGAAATTTTCTTCTTTAACGAACAAATGTCACCAATTTGTTGAAAAGTTTGTTGTGTGTGCTATCACACTAAAATTCAGAAAACAATGTTATCAGACAGCCACAAAATTAGTGAAATGATACATACCTATTTGAATATTATCTTGACTAACCTTAAATGTATCCAGATTATTTCTATTTAGTTTATAATTAAGACCAAGTTTGAATTGTGGTTTACATGAAAATATCTCAAATTAACCTGAATTCTTTTATAGTAGAGAATTTTTCATGATGACATGACACTGCTAGCAAATGACATTGATGAAGGTAAATCATAAGACAAGAACAAGAATAAAGAACTCATGAGAGTTTATGTTCCAGTAATAGATTAGATATCTGTAAAATTTGGCTATGTACAGAGGAGTTTGGAAGACTGCTGAAGTGGGTCTGGAAGTGGCAGTCAAAAATTGAAAACTTAAAGGGGAGCCAAGGAAAGCATGGAATGAAGGAGTGTAAGAAGCCATGCATGACCAATAAATTGCCAAGGCACATGGTCCATGATAAAACCACACACGACAGTGAAGGATTCATTTCAAAAGATGGTCAAACACTGCAAATAAAATTAAAATATCATTCAAATAAGACAAAAATTATGCTCAAAAAACAAACACAATTAAAAGATAAAATAACACGGTAATAAAATAAAAATAATAACTCAATTTAAATACTTCAGAGAAATAATATCAAACAACCAAAACGAAAAAACCTTGATCCAAATAAGATGAAACAATCTAGGCCAAGTTCAAAAATTAACCTGGTACACTTACAATAAAAAAATGCCTATCAATAAGCGCAAAAACAATAAACTACAACACAGTTATAAAACCAGAAGCTACTTTACAGCAGAAACACTCTTCCACCTGAATGAACAATCGAAGACAGACAGACTACAGAAAATTGAAAGAATAAAAAGTAACAGAAAGACAGGCAGCGGTGAATCGTACCCGACAAAGTCCTGTACAAAGAGTTAGAACCCAACATTGATGCCATGCATAATAAGAGACTAGAATTCTTTGGACATATCATGAAGATGCAAGATTCAAGACTTCTGAAACAGCTAGTAAAGTACAATCTTCGACTTGAAAAAGAAAAAAAGACACTACTTTAGTAATGTAATCATGAAATTCTGTCAAGAGATAGGAGTGTTTTACTTTTAATTTCTATTAAATCCATCTATTACGTTCTACTCGTAAGAGTTTAGAAAGCTCATCTGATACTCAGAGTGGGAATGTACTACTGGACCATCTTACTGGCTTCATGTTGCCTATATCATCCTGTTATGATACACTATTCCCTCCACTGTATTATTTATTAGCAGTACAATAATACTTCAGATACCTCAGGTAGAATTGCTGTACATCTATGCGTTTATGCTTCCTAAACTTTGATAAGTATTAAACAGAACTGAAGGTCATGATATTGAATTTTATGAATATGGCTTACAGTGTTTTATAGGTCGAGGTCCTGCAAGCATTCTGAGAGCTCTCTTTGCATCGAGAAGATTAGTTTGATATCAGAAACATTACCCCAGATCTTCATGCCATCACTAGCCATTAAGGGAATGGAAAAAATTTTGAAAAATCAACATTTTTATCACTATAAAGTACTAATATATTTTATATGGATTTACTTTAGACTTTTATAGATTTTTATATTTTTATTTTTAAGATTTTTATATTCACAATATCTTTTATATAACTGTTGATAGAAAAGTTTTTGTTGCACAATGGAGAATGTCATATGTTATCTGGAGATCTCAGGATCACATAACAGCATCCCACTTCATTTATAAATCCATGAAAGGCAGAGGGATTGTAAATGTTTATATTTATGCTATCAAAGATTTTTATAAAAATAATAAACGTAGAGTTAAGTTGGGTAAGAATATACCAGCTAAATTCATAGTAAACAAAGGAGACTCGAGGCTGGCTGTAGGCTCCCTATTTTATTTAAATTTACTTGCTGTGAAGCTGCGGTCTCAAAAGTGCAAAAGGTTAGGAATTGAACTGGACAAAGATAACATTTATTATAATTTATTTTTTGCCAATGATCAAGTTGATGTGCAGAAAATGAAGATGATGCATATGATGGAAAGATTAATGGAAATGTACAAAAAAATTGGGTTTTATTTGATTGACCAAAGAAGTTTTATAGTTTCGGCAGGTATAAGTGAATGTTTGAGGTTACATTGTCAGCAGATAGTCGGGATAATAAAAAGTAAAAGAAGGTAATAAAAATTAATAGATTAAAGAAAACTGGATAAGCAAAAACTGTAATTAACTCACTTATTATTATGAAACAGGAACTTATCTAAGAGTACTAAACACAGTATACATGCAAGTCACTCATGGAAAGAGGCACAACATAAGGGACTGAAGTAATACTCAATGGATAAATGGAACAAAAATGTGATTGGTCACACAGAAATTATGTACTGTAGAAGTTGCTGACAACTCATTTTATTGAATCATTTGAAGAAACAAGAATATAGAACTCATGAGATTTAACAGATTAGATATCTGTAAGTTGTCATGTAAAATGGAGTTTGGAAGATTGCTGAAGTGGGGTTGGAAGTGGCAGTCAAAAATTGAAGACTTAAAGGGGAGCCAAGGAGAATTTGGAATGAAGGCATGCAAGAAGCCATGAAAAACCAAAAAATGGCTGAGGCACATGATAAAACCACATGATGGTGGAGGGCTCATCTCAAAAGATGGTCATAAAAGCTGTAAAACTCTAAATATATGTAGATATATAGGTATTATCCACCAATATGAAGATAAAATAAAATAAGGTAAAAGGTGTACTCCTTAAAGTATAAAACAAAAACAAAAAAATTATGCCCACATTTTTCCTAACCAAGAGCTCAATGAAAATAATTAGGGCCGAGTGACAAAAAGATTGTTGATATGATCTACAAACATAAATTAATAATGGCATATTTTTTCTTATTTTAAGGAATAAGTGTACTTTTCTAAACACACTGTAGGGAAAGTTATAATTTTAATTTATAATTATAATTTTGTTTTGGAGTAATTAATTCATTTCTTCATTAATGTCAATTAAATGAATGTACTACCTTAATAAATCAACTTACTTCATGAAAAATTATTTTCATATATTATTTTTTAATAAATATTATTAAACAGCAGTCTAAAAATACTCTTACAACACTTATTTACCACATATTTACCCTTTTCACATTTTACACTATTCATATACACTGCTGACAAATTACACGTATGAATAAATAAAATAATAAGAATGTGCAAAGCATGTTGATTACAAGGCTCAAGTGTGAAGGCAGATAAGATTTTTTTACTTAATAAGGCAATTTAAATTATCAGCAACAAATTAATTAAAAAAAAAAATTAAACAAATATCAATTAATAATTTAACATTCAACAAAAATAAAAAAATTTCTTTACAAAACTAATCCAGTAAAAAAAAAAAACAATAGTTTTAAAATTTTCTTTAAGTACTGTTAAAAATAAATAATAATGATTAAGTTCTCATAAAGTAAAAATCTCTTTATGTAATGTTAAATAATAAAAAAAAAAATTTTTTTTAATAATATTTATTGTTACTGTCTTTTGATATTTAATTACATAACTGTTCATCAATCAATAAATATCTATCTAGCTTTTAATTAGCATATTCTTATCACAAATTCAGACTAAACAGAAATGCAAATATAAAAAAAAAGTAAAGTAATGATAATGGTGATGACAGAATTAATTAATTGTATAAATATGCATACATACATACATACATACAGTGGCAAACAAATTAATGTGAACACAGTATTTTTAACAGAAGATTCTATTTTTAAAAGAAAATTTGTTTATAGTCAAACTTACTCAAATTTAATAGTTTATGTGTCCTCCTTTGTTTTTGATTATTAATCATCTTTGGCATTGATTCCACTAACGTAGAACAATGATTTCGATTTCTTCATTTTGAAACCAAACCTGTATCACTGAACTAATAAGGTCAGTTTTTGTGCTACAATTCATTTTCCTAAGTCCTGGGATTCAGGTCGTGGGAGTTCCCTGGCCATGAGAACACTCAATGCTTTTGGTTTTTGAACTCTTGCTTTCTTTGACGTGTGACATGATGCAAGATCCTGTTGGAAAATGAGTTCTGGGCTCTTCTACATAAGTGGGACTACTTTTCTTTGGCATCTGTTAATGTATTAGTCCAATTTCATCATCCCATCCACAGGCATAAGTGCTCCTAGCCCTTCAAGTCTAAAACATCCCCAAAACATGTTTTTGGCTGGGTGTTTGAGAGCTTGTTGCAGGTGTGCCGGCATTGTAGTCTTCTCATTCGCTGACTTATGAATATAGGCTTACTCTCTCCCCTTGGACAAAGAAATGAGTCTCATCTGAAAAATAACTTTTTTCCCCATCACAATATTTCATTTTTTAAGTTCCTTTGCCCATTGAAGTCTTTTTGTCTTCATAACTTGTGTCACTAACTGCTTCTTTTTAGGTTTCCAAGCAATCCTTCACAATGTCAACAATCTTCTACGAACTGTCATATCAGAAACATTAGTCCCACTGGCTCTCAAGTCCCTATTAAGGTCAACAGCTGAAAATCGTGGATTAATTTTGTTTTTTCTTTTTAGAAATTGATCTTGTGTAAGCGTGGTTTTCTTTCTCCGTCTACATTTTCCTTTTCTCTTTGGAGAGATGAAACCAATTTTCCTAAAGCTTTTCACAATTTCATTTACAGTATCTACTTTCACACTACACTCACTGGCAATCTGTCTTTCAGTCATTTATGTGAGTTGGGACAGAGCAACAATTTCTGTTCGCTTTCATGGGGTTAAATCCATTGTATTAACTAAAAATGAATAACAAACTTATAACAGAAACACAAGGTCACCAAAAACTAATTGACAATGAATTATAAAAGCACAAAAACCACTAATTCAGTTTGTATAACTAACAACATAACCTGAAACACCAAACAGCAAGCAGTCTGTCACAGAATGAAAATTCCCTACAACAGAACAAAAATTCCCTTTGTTCAGATTGATTTGTTCACTACTACTACTACTACTACATGCGCGTGAACTAATGTTACAACAATTATTATTAATAAAAGAGGTAAATAAAATAAATTAGCTAAATAGAAATTTTGAACGATTAAACAGTAACATGCAAAACTTGAATAAGTACTATAACTTTAGTTTATCTAAATCCTGGGATATTAGTTAAAAATAATACCAGTTAAATATAATAATTATTTTGTTACAGTTAAATACTTAATAGTACAATTTTACCTGGGTGTCGTAATGAATACTTTGATGAATCAAGATTTTTCTCGCTGCATACCTGGGTCAAGATATCAGAAAGTTTAGTCTTTGGGCTAATCCTCGTTACATAAAGCTGATTTCGAGGTAAGTGAACCTGTAAAATAAACAAAATTAATTGTTTCATTGTTAGGATAGTGTAAAGTTATGTGTACATTTATCTACATTTCATTACACATCCACAGATTAACAAGTTACATCACTAAACAAACAAAGCTGGATTAAATCAGGAAAAGCTGCATTAGTTATCTCATACAAAACAATCAAACAACTATATTATTTACATGATAGCGATATCTACTTCCATAATATTATGCATAGAAACTGCATCCAAATTCATTAACTTTGGTGATTTACAGAAACTGTAAGTCTTACTAAAATTATTATAACTATTCTTCATAGTTAGCATCCTATCCAACTTCACATCCTATAATTTTACAAATGCTGTTCTGTCAGACATTCTAGTTGTAAAACCTTCAACAGAAAAACCAAGTATGTATTGATATAATAACTACTAAGTAATTTAAAACTGATTAACTTTACATAGAAAAAAATTACTATTATTGATAAAATGAACACCAAAAAAAAAGATTAACGAGTCAAATGTTACAGGCATACCTATGCTTCACTTCAATAAAACAACTTGAGATGGATCAACTGTGAACTGCAATCCATATTATTTTTACATCACAAACATTAAGCATCTACACTTGGTTTCAGACTTTAAGTATTCATCCACAGATTAGCTGCAAGCTCAGTTCAGATCAGAACATAAGTAATTTTACTTCATTGTCCACTATGCACTTCATTTTAGTTCCAATTTTTTTTTTTAAGCAATGATGACATTATACAGAGTGATTCAAAGAAACGGGAAATTTTGAAAGTTGTGTTGGTAGCCGTGGGCGATCGGTACCACTTTATAAGTGGCGCCAGCCTCTCTAACCTAACGCTCCTCACAAGGGACGGTCGGGAAACCCCGACCTGCCTAGTGGCCCTTAAGAGGACCCCTTCGGCCCGGACCATTTATGACCTTGGCAGTATTTTTTACTGCAAGGTAAAAAATACTGTGTGGGGTACACCCCAGTGCCACAGATGCCAGAAATTTGGACACTCGTCCAATTACTGCCAGAGGGCCCAGCAATGTGTCAAGTGTGGTGGGGACCACGACACTGCCACATGCGTTAAGCCGCGTGAGGAACCAGCCTCATGCGTTAACTGCAAGGGGCCTCATCCGGCTAATTACCGGGGTTGCCCCTATTATAAGGAGCAAGTCAATAAAGTCAAGGGCATTAAAAAGCCCGAGACTGTTGACGGCCGCAGCTGGGCCCGTGTTGCCGGTGGGGGAAAATCAGCCCCCAAACCGGAGGTGCCGGCACCTGTGGCCAAGGCGGTAGTGAAAAAAGGGGAGGTACCCTCCCCAACACCCGCCAAGCCAAAACCGGCGGCGACCACCAAGAAGGTGGTGAAACAAAAGGCGGCGACAAAGCCGGCCCCGGCGAAGAAGGCCAAGCCTTCCTCGACGGGAAAGGCAAAGCCTGCTCCGGCTGGGAAGGCCAAGCAGGCTGTTAAAAACACCGCGGCCCCTGTGGCCCCGCGCCCCACCAAAAGGGCGGCCGCGCCAAAAGGCACCTCCAGCGGCAATCCGAAACCGGCTACCCCGTTGGAGACCACTGGCATGGACTTCCTGTCGCAGATGACAGTGAAGGATATCCTGCCAGATATCATGATGGTTTTGCCACGCCTGCTCCAGGCAAAATCTCTCAAGGACTGTATTCAGTCCTTAATAGAGTGCCTCATGGCTGTACTGTCCAGGTATGGTTAGGCCCACCCTCAGACTCTTGCAGTGGAACGCCAACTCAGTAGTAGGCCGGACGGAGGAACTATGCCGTCTGGCCGAGGATCTACTGATAGACGTGATACTGTTGTCTGAGACGTGCTTGAACCCAAGCAAGCAACTGACCCTTCGGAACTATTTTACATATAGGACGGATAGGCCAGTTCGACCCGGATCTCGCACCTCTGGTGGAACTGCGGTTTTAGTCCACAGACGCCACATGCATACGCACGTTTTTCTTCATACAAACGTGATGGAGCAAACGTGTGTGCATGTGGAGCATCTGGGTACGGTGTATCGGCTGGTTTCGGCTTATAGCAAGCCGAACGACGCGGTAACCGGCGCAGATCTGGATGCCGTGCTGGAAAATTGGGATGGGCCCATGATACTCATGGGCGACCTCAATGCCAAACACGTGTCATGGAACAGCATTCTGACAAATCCGAATGGCAGATTGCTGTACGAAAGGGCGAGAGCCCGCCGCTTGGTCGTCGTAGGCCCTGAGGTGCCCACGTTCGTGCATCGCTCAGGCAGATCTAGGCCTGACGTGCTGGATATCGCAGTCATGAAGGGGGGTACCCTCCCATTCATGATTGAAACGATAGAAGACCTCAGCTCGGACCATTCCCCTGTCCTGTTGGAACTAGGTCAGGCAGGGGGTGGCCGAGATCCCCCGCCTATACCCCGAAGGTCAGTCAACTGGAAAAGGTTCTACGAGACCCTCCAGCGGGAGTACAGGCCGGTAAATCCTGAGCTCCTGAACACCCCGGAGGAAATCGACGACACTGTCGGGCGCGTCACGTCGTCAATGACCGAGGCCCTGGCAGGCAGCTCATCAGCCAAAACTCGAGCAGTTGTTCGAAACGACCTCCCTCCTCATATCTCCGAAGCCATAACGGAGAAACGACGACTGAGGAGGAGATATCGAATCACCCTGTCCCCCGCTGATAAGCGGGCCTTTTATAATCAAACGGACAGGGTAAAACAACTGCTGACAAGCCATCGAGAGGATTCGTGGAACGAATACCTCGCCTCGGTCTCTGACGACATCTCCTCGGTGTTCAGGTTGAACAGGAGACTGCGAGAAGGGAAGAAGCCTCGCCATCCGGTTGTGGGGCAGCGAGGTTTTCTTGCATACTCGGAGGCGGAGAGGGCCGAGGTGTTCGCCGATACCTTGGAGGAGCAGTTCACTCCAAACCCCCCTCCCTCCCCGAACGACGAGCACACAACCGAGGTGGAATCCTTTCTTGTAGATTATTTCTCACAGGTGGAGGACGCCCCTCTAGAGATTGACCAAGTCACTGAAGCGGAAGTTTCCGCAGCCATTAAGGCCACAAGCCCCGACAAGGCCCCGGGTGTCGACGGGATCAGCGCCCGTGCATTCCGGAACATACCGGCCTCCGTGATTACAGCAATTTCGGTGATATTCACGTCCATTTTGTACGTTGGATATTTCCCGAATTGTTGGAAAACGGCCAAAGTCGTATGTTTACCCAAACCGGGGAAAAGTTTACTTTTCCCACGGAATTATAGGCCAATCTCCCTGTTACCGGTATTGTCTAAGTTGTTCGAGAGAATTTTCCTCGAAAAACTGAGGCGATACATGGAGGGAGAAGTGCGACCCGAGCAATTTGGGTTCAGGGAGGGTCACTCAACCACCCTCCAACTGGTAAAAATAATAGACGACCTTGTCGGAGGCCTGAACAGGAAACGGGTGACTGCAGCCGTTTTTCTGGATGTGGCCAAGGCCTTTGACAAAGTTTGGCATAGCGGGCTGCTTTATAAGCTAGCGCGATCGGCGATCCCCTACCGCTATGTCAGACTGATGCGGTCATATCTGCTAGACCGACATTTTGTCGTGCGCGTAGGGGAAACGATTTCCTCCACCAGAGAAATAGCCGCTGGGGTTCCCCAAGGAGCAGTACTTTCCCCGTTCTTGTACACTTTGTACGTGAACGATATGCCGCTGTCGGAAGGGGTCAAAACGGCCCTTTACGCAGACGACACGGCATATTTCTACGAATCCGCAAATGTGGATTACGCGGTCCGGAGGCTCCAAAGGCAGCTGGACTTAGTGGAACCGTGGCTCGACATGTGGAGAATCAGGGTCAACGGTGAAAAATCGGTGGCCGTGATGTTCACATGCAAGACACGAAAACCGACCAGAGAGCTGGAAATCTCAGGGGAGAAAATCCCTTTTGAGAAAACAGTTAAGTACTTGGGGGTGGTGTTGGACAGGCGGCTTACCTTCGGCGAACATGTAAATTATGCGACCCGGAGGGCTAAGGCCGCCAGAGCCTCGCTATACCCAGTGCTGAACAGTGCCAGCCCGTACCCACTGGCAACTAAGCTCCTCATTTTTCGGCTGTACGTACTGCCGATTCTAACATATGCTTACCCGGCATGGGGGGCAGTGTTGAGCTCCTCGCTTCAAAAGAAGATCGAGGCCGTCCAAAACATCGCGTTGCGGACGATCTTTGGAGCTCCGTGGTTCGTCAGGAACGCCACTCTCCGATCTGATGCGAGATTTCAATCCGTGTCCGAGGTGGGGGTGGCGCAGGCGCGCAGACTGTTCGGGAGAGCGGCTGTGTCCGAACACAGTCATCTTCGGGACATCTGCCGAGAGGACTCAACTCCGACAGTTGTAAGGAAGCGGCCTCACGCCGTACTGGACGAACCACCGTGATGGTGCGGTGCGGTAGCCGAAAATCGACAAACCAGGCTTAGGGGCCTCCATATCGCATGAGCCATAAACGGAATAGTGCGTCAGACGCGTTTCCGGGGTCGCGAGTGAAAAGTTTTCGCGAGTTATATAGTTTGAAGACGTCAAACACGGTAAGTCGCGCATAAAACAAAAACGCGGTCTAAATTTAAAAAAACTTACAGTAAGACAAAATATCCCAGCAATTGCGACTCCTCCGGAAAAGGGGACGCATTGCTCCCTCCTTATAGCTAGTGCCCCGTTGTGGCGTATTCCTGCTAGCCTATTAAAGAGTTAGCACCGAAAGGACTTCAGTGGACGGTCTGAAGGGGAATTACGTCGGGAGGACAGGCTTTATAAGCCTAGCCTTCCGCGGTCGGCCCATGAAATGGGTTCGATAACGCTGGTTTAACAACGGATTGGAATGCAATTAAATCCGTCTTAAATTCACTAAAATAATAATAGACAAAACTTGAAAAATTAGATCCGAGATTAAAAAATAACCCTTTTAAAAACAAGCCCGATTAGAATGATCCAGCAGCAAGGGACTCTGTCCAGGTTCTGCGATAAAGTAGGGAGTAATAGACTCCTGCCAACTTTGCATTCCATTCCATTCCTAACCTAACCTGCCATTTAGTTGTCATGGATCCTTGGAGTGGTGCGCAACGTGCATTTGCTATCAAAGCGTTTTACAAAAACAATGACTGTGGAGGGAGCGCGTACAGAATTTCGCCGTCATTTTAATCTGGGACGGCACGACCGTGTTCCATCAGTACATGCAATTAAAGCATGGATATCTAATTTTGAGGAAACTGGTTCGGCAATGAAAAAGAAACCTCCAGACCGTGAGCGAACCGTCCGTACACCACAGAATGTTCAAGCTTTACAAGATGGTGTCACACGAAGTCCACATCGGTCAATCCGTCGTCTCTCAGCATCTTTACAATTTCATAGTTCAAGTGTTCGAAGAATGTTAGTGAAGATCTTGCAATACCATCCGTACAAATTGCAGATCGTCCAGGAACTGAAACCGAACGATGCAGTTGTGCGAACACAATTCTGTAATGTAATATTTCAGAAGATAAATGATAACGAAGAGTTTGTTCACGAACTGTGGATGTCAGACGAAGCGCATTTCCACCTCAGTGGATTTGTTAACAAGCAAAATTTCAGATACCGGGCACAAGAAAATCCTACGCAGCTACACCAGCGTCCGTTGCACAGCCAGAAAGTGACCTTGTGGTGTGCTATGTCATCTTACGGTGTTATAGGCTCTTATTTTTTGAGGATGACAACGGTCTTGCGATTACAGTGACGTAGGCTCGTTACGTAGCCGTGCTTGAAACCTTTGTTGTGGAACAACAAAAGAGATTTCCACCGATTCTTAACACAGCCTGGTTTCAACAAGACGGAGCAACGTCACATACTGCACGAATATCGATGGCAGCTGTACGCCGATTGTTTGGACAACGTGTCATTTCACGAAATGGTGACATTAGATGGCCTTCCAGATCGCCTGATCTCTCAGCTTGCTATTACTTTTTGTGGGGTCACCTTAAAAGCAAAGTGTTCCACAGTAGACTTGCTACAACGGAAGAACTAAAGGCAAAGATCCGAGAAGCAATTGCGGAAATTCCAGTTGAGATGTTACGTCAAACCATGAACAATTTAACGAAGAGACTTCGTGAGTGTTTACGTAGAAGAGGAGGTCACCTGCAAGATGTCATCTTTAAAAAATAAACTAAAATGTATGTATCCTAATATGGCAACATTTGTACAATTACATGAAATAAAATTCATTTTCTAAATAAAATTTTTCATTAACGTTATTTAATTTGTGAAATTTCCCGTTTCTTTGAATCAGCCCGTATTACTGTTATTCGTAGTATTTCAAACATAATGTGAGTATGGAAAAATAAGTTGTTTGTCAATAACAACTCAATGTTCAAAACAAAAAAAAAAGAATCTGAAGAGAAAAAGTTAAAAAAAAACAACATAACCTGTAATTCTATGATGTATGTTTGTTAAGTGACAGTTGTCTTGTAATGACTGAAGGTGATTTGCAAATAATTCTTAAAAAACAGTATAGCCATTCTTAAAAATAAGAAGATTCAATTCAGGCTTATTAGGAAAATTAAGAAAAGTTGTTACTTCTTCATGGAATCTGATATATTGTTGTTTATTAGCATACCAATCCCAGTAGACTGAAGGTGATACTTATTAGTAATAACTTCACTGTTCACTACAGGCTATTAATTTGTATTTTGGCTACTTTACATGCAACAACAAAGTCATAAGAAAGAATTGGACAGATTATAAAAAGCAATAAATTAATGTTTACCTTACCTGTGAAATCAGTTATACATATACTATTTATAAATTAACCTCCAGTCCTGACTGGAGACCTGCATCAAAAACAAACCAGTATCCATACAAGTATAGCATATGCACAGTAGACATTAAGCTTAAATATTGTCACACATACATTCAGTCACTTGAGTAGTTTCACATTCTGTACCGGTTGAGTAGTATACTTGGTGAAACTTTCCACAAATTTCAAGCTGCACTCTTTAGATAATTATTACAGGCAGAATGGGTTTTTATAAGTAACGTACGTGATGGATACTAAAACAACTTACAAACGCCCACAAAACAAAAAGAATGGGAGTGGCATTGACTTTTCTTCAGCAATACAAGAATAAAATGAATTTCTTGATGATATTGTTACTGGGACAAGACATACTTCATCAATATTTAGATAAAGGAATAATCCAAACAAGCCCAAAAATGTTAATAAACCAATACGAGCAAAAAAGTGATCGCTACCATGTTTATGGAGCATAAAGGATTGGCAGACTAAGAAGCCAAGTATGACAATAACCGAAGTTTATTCTGACTGACAAAGTCCAGGAGAGTGATACAAAAAAATAAATGGGAAGAGTAAATAAAGAGGAAGGGGATCTTTTTTGTTTGTTAATGCAAACTGCTACCACTATTATTATATATTTATATTCCTTGCAGCCCTGATTTTCATCGACTCACAAAACTGAAGAATTCACTAGCTACCCAACACTTAAAAAGCAATGATATACTCATGAATGGAGTCAACAAATGGATGGGTGCTTTGGCAATGGTGTTCTTTGAAGAAGGAATAACAAGCTGATGTTATGATACGTGCTTAAATTTAGGTCGGGGATTATATTGAGAAGTAAATAAATATGTATGTAACTTCTGAATATACTAAATTTTCAATTTATTTTCTTTTCTTTTTAATACTTTACCGGAGACTAATTTATAAATAACTTTTGTATGTATCTCTTCAACACAGCAGAAGATTCATAATGCAATAAATAATAATACAATAATAAAATTATATCATAATACGTTCACATTCTTAAAAAAAATCTTCATGATACAGTTATTTTTAATATTTCATGCATTGTGTTTACAAAGTAATTTTAGAACAGATAATTTATAAATACACAGAAAGCCCTTTTCAGCACACAACCAGGATTTCATGAGCTCCATTTGAACAACTGGTTCATAATAAGCACATAATCCGTGAGCAGTTCCAAATCAACAGATAACAGATTCTTAACTTACAGTTATCTTTGATAAGGATCAGATTTCAATGTATTTTATAACAAAAATATCATTACTTGATCACAAAATACTGTTAAAGAATATTAACTCTAATAGGCATCACTAATATTTTCTTCAGTGACTAAAAATAATTTTAGATTGCTAACTTTCACAAAATGTTGTCTTCAACGTTATGATAATCAGCTTTTATTAAAAAATATTTTAATCCTTTTTTTTTTGTCTTCGGTCATTTGACTGGTTTGATGCAGCTCTCCAAGATTCCCTATCTAGTGCTAGTCGTTTCATTTCAGTATACCCTCTACATCCTACATCCTACATCCCTAACATTTTAATCCTAAACTTCAGTAAAAAACAAAAATTTCAACCAAATCACAACATAAAATGAATGATAACAAAACTGACATACTGGCATTGTCTGATTTAATTAATTTTATACTATAAATATATCATAACTTATTGAAGATTTACCTGCAATCTAAATGTTTGCTCAAAAGGCTGATTAACAGGCTTAAGTGGAGCTTTCCTATTTGCTGTCTGTCCACTTTGATTTTTTGGAACAATATGTATCGTCCATGTATCAAGCGCACCTAAAAATACAAAAAGAAAAATAAATAAGTGAAAAATTCTTTAAATACTTATATAAAATATTATTTTTATTTGAGGGTTGCCAGTTGAAAATAAGAGTAATAAAAATAATATTTTCATTACTAAAAATAAGGTTTTAAATAAAACACAAATGCTCACGTTTTGTATTAGCTTCTTAATACATAACAGTTAACTCACCAAAACTTAAAGGGATTAAGAAAGAAAGTAACAGAAGATGTAAATTGAAAATAAATAAATCGAAATAGTAAAGATAATATTATAATAAAAATGTAATGATTAGAAATAAAGACTTCTAAATTTTTCAATATTGTTCGTTAAAACTTCATTTTAAATTTGGAATTGAGGTTGTTTACACCTGGGAAAAAATATTTATAAAGTCTATCTTCAAAGTTACAATCGTCAATCTAGAAAATTGGCCTCTGTCCACAGAAACACTACATAAAAGTAAAATACATAAAAATAAAAAGCCACCAAAAAAATTGTAATATTAAATACAAACAAAAACACAATTTTAAATAGCATTTATTATAAAAACGAGTTTATTACAATAACGAGTTATGAAAGTTAATAAATTTTGACCCCCTTTCCCAAATTTTGAAAATTATTTACAAAAGTTTATGTTTTGTGGAAAATAGTTTCAGGAACCTGCTAAGAAGAAAGGAATTTTGTAATAAAATTTCACTAATTTTCATTTATTTGTTTATTTACCTATATCCAAATACCGCTTGAGAGAAAAAACTATTATCTTCCTTATTAAATACAATTTAAACATTTTTAATTTTAAAATCTTACAACTATAATTTTTTCCCTCAATTTAATCCTAATACTATCTCCTTTTTCATGAATTATTCTACTATCTAACATTGATAAAAAAAAAATGATAGCTACAATCACAGGATCTTTTTCAATAAATAAAAAAATAAGTATAGCAAGATTCCAACTGATTTTTATCAAAATGTTTTCTACTCCACAACCAAGTAAAAAACCCAGATTCCATTCAATTTATATCAAAAGTAAAATAACTATTTGATATTCAAATCTAATCAGTCCTTTTTCAATAATTGTCGCACATTCAGGGCTCTAGTAAAAGCACTCAATATAGTAAAAATCAGAGCCCTCCTTGTCGTCCAAATGATAATTAAAATTCTCATAAGTATAGCAATAGGCTGGGATTGTTTAGATATCCATGCCTATTTAAGAAACATCTTTTCTATTATATTTTTATTTTAAGAGAGTTAGGTGGTCTTTACGTTAAAGTTAACTAGCAAATTATTCTAATAATACCATCTACAATCCATTATTAACAGCTCCAATACGATATGTAACTCCTCAATCATAAATTAAACATATTTTAGGACAAAAATCTAGGTAATGTACTAATTATAATAAACATAATCTTCAGGAGTTAGTTGCAAAGTTGCTGAATTAATTATGATGTAATAATGAATTTAACCATGAATAGTCTACTATCCAAATAATTGGATTTAAAATAAAATATAATTTTACACTAATCTTTTGTAGTAAAAGAATATACCTTATTACTTACTAAATACACTGTGTGTTTGGTAATTATAAAACAAATCATTCTCATCCTTAATTCTCATTTAATACACAGTCCATCAATTAACCCAGTATTCTAACTATTTATTTATACATCTATGAATAAGTGCATATAAAGATGGAATGTAGGTGGTAATGACGCTCAGATCTGATCAATGGAATTGGCTGGGTAGCCATATCAAGATAATACTACGGCATACAATGAAAACCAGTTATTTCTAATAGTCCACTCATTTTACCAGTCTTCAGTGTACTACCATTATGCAGAGTGAAAGTGTTATTTTTTTCGAGTGATGTTGGTATTCATTTTGTGGTATTGAGGTCTTCCAGGTCACAATAGAATCCAGTATGAATCCACAATATAAATATATAATACTATATTGGCAATGAGAACTAAAAATACCTTTTCATAATAATAGTAAGATAATCCATGTGGAAGTAAACTCAAAACATTGTCTGATTTTAACTTACATCCATTATATAGAAAATATATAGGTTTGTCATTATATAAATATAGGTTTGCGCATTATCAAGCTTAATTTCCACTTCTCAAACTTAACTTCAAACATTTTAATTAGTCCCTGGCTACTAACTACAACTGCAATTAATATTGTACACTCAATATTAATATACAACATCAATATGTTTAGTTAGTGGGTTCTCAATAGAAACCACTATCACTATATATGTAATTCTACAATCTACAAAACCTGTCACCACCGCAGCAGTATATAATTTCATAATATATATAAATAAACTAACATGAAAACATGTATATAGGTACATTATGTTAGATTGTATTTGTGTATGTAAAAATGAGTACACTTGCATATGTACACACACACATGCACACAAATTCACCAAGAGAGAGAGAGAGAGAAATAATTAACAAATAAGTATAGAAATGCTATTCATACCGATAGGAGTACTTGGTTTGTAGGGCATGACCCCACGTTCACCTAGTGCTTGTATCATATGACCTGCTGGAGAAATCTTGTTGGCTGTTGTCACCTGGACAAGGAGATCCATCATCGGTGTGCTGAAACAAAAAAATAATCAAACATTAAACAACTAAACTACTTATTACACAATCAAATTTAAATCCTCCAATCACAAACATCAATACGTACACATACAGAACACTAGAAATAAATAATACCATATCATTATCTCTCAGCATTACTAAGTAATGCAAAATATTACATATTTTACAAATCATAAAATATTACAGTATTATTTATGTCATGCATCAGTAAAATTTAATTCATTAATTAACTCAAAAAACATTAACCTCAAAATTATTTTTTTTTTTCGAAATGAGGCTTAATATTATGTAGCACATCAACTACAATTATCTTAAATTTTTTTTACTTTTACTGTTAATATGAATTTTATTAATGCACAATAAGGTTCTGATTAACAATTTTCAGTTATTCAATATATCATCTAATTCGTCACAAGTAGAAATATTGAATGAACATGTTTACAGAGGTAAAAATTGGTCACAATATATAAAAATCATGCTTTCTACAATATTCCCAATTTGTACTTTTATATTTTAAAGTTTATAAAATTTGTGAACAACATATTCTATTTAACCAGTTTTCACAAAACAAAAACAATGCAGTATTTTCGCTATCTACCAAGATCAACACAACTGAAATTGTAAAGAAGTTTGACCTTTCCACATACATCTTACATAACAGTAATATACCAATAAAAACAACTCATTAAAGGTCAGTTTTAAAGCATACATAAATTTCCCTCAAGATATTTGTTCGAGAATCTGCAACCAAGTTGGTATCATCAAAATGAAGAAGATTAATATGTGAGTATTTTATATTCATATATTAATCCTTGAAAAAAAATAAAAATTTGAGTACCAATTTTTCATCTGCAATTAATAACGTGATTAACTAACTGGTACCACTGTCATTTTGCTACAAAATCAAACTCCTGAGTTTAATAAATCTCAACTTGATCAGTACTTTAAAATAGATTATAATCGCAGAAAACAATTAATAAAATTAAATACTCAGAAAATTATCTGAGTATATATACTCAAAAAATATCTGCATCTTTTAATTTATTTTAATATTATTATTAAACTAATATTTCATATGTAATTTATAAAAAAAAGTTAAGAGATTGTAGGCTAACACGAAATCTACCAATCACCAATCAATACACTTCTATAGCAGTTCTTCTTTTTCTGTTTAGCCTCCGGAACCACCATAAGGTATTACTACAGATTATGTATGAATGTAAATGAAGTGGTAGTCTGAGGTCAATCGTTCCTGAGATGTGTGGTTAATTGAGATCCCAACCACCAAAGAACACAGTTATCCGTGATAACACAGATCTCATATTCAAGTCTGTATAAAAGTAACTGTCTTTACAAGGATTTAAACTTTAGAACTCTCGACTTTGAAATCAGCTGATTTGCGATGACAAGTTCACCACTAGACCAACCTGGTGGATTTCTACAGTAGTACCAGTAATTCAGTCTTTCATCCAGATTCTAATAAGGTCTCTTCTATATAGGGAATATGCCCACAATCATAGTACCGGAACTCAGGGGTCTGTGGACCCAAAAGGGGCCTGACAAATTTGAACATCTTTTTTTGTTTCTCTTACTTTGGTATCTATTTTCATGATAATATTCAAACTATGTAATTAAAATTAAAAGTACTTTACTATCAGATCTATTTTATGTTTTTAATATTGTTGAATTTATAAACAAATCTAGGAAAATTTGAGCAGCAACAAGAGTCAAACTAGCAAACACCACAAAAACATAAAAATTAGGTAGACTGGGAACTTGAACTTATATTTCCATCTCTTTAAATGAGTTTAAAATCTATTAACTTAACCACAAATCATAATATACCAACTAACAGAGTAATAATGAGGATAAAAAAATTGAGAATGTCTCATCAAAAAACTGAAAGTAAAATTGATTTTACTCTCAATCACTTTTCTACTATCTATGCAATCTCAACTTCATTACTAAAAAACTAAGAAATATACTACCCCTTATTTTAATATTTTTTAATCTTAACATACATCCTATTATTTGCCTTAATAAATAATAATATTTGCACAATGCACTTATTAAATCTGGACACTTTTGTATCAACAGATTTCCAGTATTAGCTGGGTTTTTAATTATTATTAGGAATAATGATTTAGGAGTCATTATTTTTCAAAATTAAAAAAAAATGTTCATCTTGATAAGCAGAGTATGGAAAAATGAACACTAATTTAAAACAAGCCATTACTATTAAATGATATTTATAAATAAAAATACAATTAAATCTTTCGCACCATAGTGATCAATGTACTATTACGATCTACACAAGATAATGATTAACTGGTAATCAATTATACATAACAATTGCAGAGATTATGCTATAACCTGGCCGTAAGAGTATACTTTTCTGTAATACTTGGTGTATTAGTTGTTTTAGAAGATTTTTTTATTTTTCAGAATCATACAAAATCTGAAAATATACATCTATGCACTGTAATTTATTACAGTATTATTGTTTATATGAGACAGAAAAAACAACATACACAGGATATTTTTATCAGGGGTCTGGCATCACCCTGGGGCCCAGAGTGCTATATTGGGGATTCTGGGTTTGAGAGATGATCAGGATTGACACTTTTTTCCATATACAAAAAAAATTTCGTCCAATTCTTAAGCTTCAAGCTTATTACATGAATTAATCGGCATTAAAATATACAAGCGTGCACGTGCACTTTCTTTTTCCAAGTTACTCAATGAAAGAGTAAATATGTATATACTGTATGCATAATTAAAATTAACTTAAAATACACATAAAATAAAATATTAAGATATAGTATAGAAATTATCCACTTCACAAAAAAATTTAATTATTAATTTTTAATAAATTCAAAGTAACAATAAACTTACAATATTAAATGTAATTTTTAAACGTAAGTTCAAAATAACAAGTTCAAGAATCATAAAGCAATCATGAATAATTTAATGCCTGTTGCTACTCTCTAATCATTGGGCAACAGCAGTTTATAACCTGTAATGTACAGTGCATGGTTAACAGGAGGAAACTGTATTCCCAATAAAGTAAGAGTAACTTGTTCCCTTTCTCCACAACAAATGATCAGACCTCTTTCTGAATTATTTTTAGGTAATTTCTCATCAATGTTAAAAAAAATTACTTTAGAATACTTTTATTAATAAGGCTAAGTTTAAATAAATGTTATATCGAGTGATTACTGTATATAGAAAATGTAAAGATTTCTTTAGCTGTAGGTCTAAAGTAAAATTAAATTGAAAAAAAGATAATGGATGAAATACACAAGATTAGATGTAAAAAAGGATACATACGAGGTCTGTTCAGAAAATAACTAAACTTGATTTTTTTTTATCTTTATTATTATTTTTACAGATTATTGGTCCTTGTCCCCTTCAAAGTACTACCCTCCCCTATTCACATACTTTTCCCAGTAGTGTTTTCACTTCACGAAGCAGTCCTGGATAGCTTCATTTGAAATGGCCTTTAAGATCCGTGATGAATTTGCTTTAATGTCATCAATTGTCTCAAAACTGCGTCCTTTCATCATTGATTTTAATATAGGAAATGAGAAAATATCACAAGGAGCCAGGTCTGGGGAATAGGAAGGCTGAGAGAGGATAGCCATCTGATTTTTGCCATAAATCTGACGAATTGACAAAGTTGAGTGTGAGGGTTGCATCGTCTGATGAAGGAACCATGAGTTGTTTCGCCACAACTCTGGTGAACTCTGGATGAATGTTTCATCATCAGCTTGTTCAAGAGTTACTGACAAACGTCCACTAGATGTTCTTTCTGCTAACTGATCATCAAACAAACAAACTTTGCTGCAACTCGATGCGTGTTAAATTTTTTAGTCAAAATGTCATGGTATGATCCAATCAAGATGCTAAATTCTTCTGGAAGTTCTCTGACAGTCAATCGGCGGATTTGCACGTACCAGATCATTGATTTTCTGAACGTGGGTGACATCAGTTGAAGTCGAAGGCCTTCCTGGTCGAGGAGGTTATGTGGAACACAATGCTGTCAACCGCAAATCACTAAAAATCTCCCGTTGACACATAATTAAAATCATTCAGTTATTTTCTGAACAGAACTTGTAAATTAAACTTAAATATTTCAGATACAAGCCCAAGTTCATTCATATTTATATTTTTTCCATTTAGAAGTGTTCTTTCAAAAAATAACTTATTTAATGACTTCAGAGACCGCAGCTGGTCAGAAGAATGTAATCAAATCAAATCAAATCTGCTGAAAATTTTATCTTTTTATTTTCTGCCATAAAACTACTTATTATTTAACATAACCACAATTCTACATTTAAAGATTTTAACTTCCCATATTATAACAATCTAATAATGCTACTATTAGATATACTAATTAGGTATACTATACTATTAGGTATACAGAATCTTGATACAAGATTCTGATAGTTCACCAATTTATCTGATACAACCAGCCACAGCTGTAAGAAAGATTTGTAGTCAGTCTTTGTATTAACACCAATATCTTGTCAAGCAAAACACTTTCTAGAATAGTTTCAGGTGCACAATAAAATAACTGGAGAAGGACTTCTAAATTATTTGCTCTTTTACCTATACTTTAAACCTCTCATAGGTATTCTATAACAAAAAGGGTCAATAATGTTAAATACAAGGGCTATCAAGAAATTAACTTTTGTTTTAAACATATCAATCAAGGAGCAAGGATAATGATGTTACTTATGTAGAAATGCAGCAGGACTCATATACTTTTAACAGTACCAGAAAGGGCATGTATTAGATTTAATAATGACCATTTAAAAAGTTTTTAAACTGAGAATCCCATCACTGTGTAGTATGCTCAATAATAGATTCTGGTAGCCAGAAATTGAAAAGCAGTTGAAATCCAATGTCAACTTTACAAAATTTATGAAAAGAATCTCAGAAGGATGTTTGAAATGAGTGGACAGTTTCCATGACGAAGAGAGGAAGAATATTAACGATACAACTTAATAAACTTCATCTAATGTTACGCAATTCGACATTAATTTTATACAATATATTATTTATTGATTACACTAACATTTTTTTTTCTTATGCAGTATTTTCATTTATTTAGTACTGAACTTGTTATTCTGGTGATAGTTTTGATTAAAAGCCTATATTCACAAATCACAGATATTTAAATAATTTAGAAATAGTATTTAATAAAATCATACCAAATATTATGTAGATCTTAATTATATACAGTTAAACCAAACTAAAAATAAACATAAAACTTAAGTAAAAAAAAATAAAAAAATTAAAGGTTCATGTTCAGACACAAAACACATGGATTATATTTCAACAATACCTAATGAAGCAGAAGAGAGATTTTTCAAATCTTTTATTAATAAGAAATTCTATGTAGCACACATGAACTAGATTGTAATATGTTGTTTTGGTAATACATGGTAATACATCTTGTTTTGGTTAATACACAATAGTTTTTAATATTTAATACCCAATACTAATAAATTCTCAATATATCTTATAGATTGATATTTGATAATTTTTTCAGTTAATTTTATCTTGAAAAATTAATTTGAAATAAAAGAAATATACAAAAAATAAGTAGTATAAATACACACACACACACCATACAAAATTATACATTTACGTAAACAATGGAGTAAATAATGTGGCTCAGAACTGCTTTAAAGTTTTACAGTATTGCAGAAGAGAAAAGACTATAAAATGTTTAATGAAAAGTTATATTACACTTATGAATGGTTATTTGCAATCTGAAGCAGTAATTATATGTATTAAAACAAATTTATTTACTATAAGTTAACCATTAGAAATTGTATTGCATTTCATTATAAACGTAAATTATAAAACAGACCTACCAATGACAAACTACTACAAGTTTAATTTTACTTTCTCGTCTAACGCTACAGCGGAGTTATAGCTACAGAAGAGAAAATATTGTAATCTGTCCAATTTGGCCACATGCAGTTTTCATAGAATCTTGACATTTTGACACCTAAGGAACTCAAAAAATCAGATTTTTTTTAAGAACTGAAGCTTTACTGTCTACACTATTATCTTTCTTCCTGTGCTAGAAATATTATGTATTTTTAGCTAAAAAAACAAATAAAACTAAATTTTCAAAAGTAATTAAAATAGAACATAGCATTTTTAACAGTATTAACAAAACCAAAATTTATATTATAATGAAATTTCATGAATTAATAATGCCTTATGTCATTTGAGTAAAAATAATATTTTTCTTTTAAATCTACACATCTGATCTAATTAATTTAACAAAAGAATCACAGCAAAATTTTAATATAACTAATTCCTTTTCCCTGAGAGGATTCATACGTTTCTACAAAACAACTAAACAAACAACCAGGTGCAGATGTATAAAAATTATTGTATTTCCACCATAAAAAAAAACAAAATTACTTATCAGTCAAGGTGGGACACACTCTTTTTCTGTTTAGCCTCTGAAACCACCATAAGGTATTACTTCAGAGGATGATATGTATGAAAGTAAATGAAGTGGTAGTCTAGTAGTCTCAGGTCGATTGTGCTCGAGGTGTGTGGTTAATTGAAACCTCAACCACCAAAGAACACCGGTATCCATAATCTAGTATTCAAATCCATATAAAAGTAACTGCCTTTACTAGGATTTGAACCTTAGAACTTCTGAGTTTGAAATCATCTGATTTGCAATGATAAGTTCACCACTAGACCAACCCAGTAGGTTTATATGGGACACATTAGAGTAAATACATCTTTCTGGTGATGTCTGTTTACAGTTGTAGGTGACTTGACATCAGTCACAAATTAACCCTAAAAATGCCATAGCCATTCTTAAGAACAGCAAACATCCCATGCTAGGCTTACTAGGGAAAATTCAAAGTGAAGTAGTTTCCTATAGCCTTCACTGGATCAAATTAAAAAGACTTCTGCAAGTTGATATTTCAACTAATATTTAACTGTAATAAAAAATTTTGCAAAGGGAGTTCTTTACTAACCAAATTGATAGAAGGAAAATAATTCATGAAACAAAAAATTTTTTATTAAAAAATAATTACCCAACAGAATTAATTAACAATATTTACTGTGATAGCGTTTATGAAATATGCAATTTTAAAGGTAACAACATCATAGGAGTTACTGTGTATGATGAAAACAAATATCATCCCTATATAACCACCATTCCACACACCCAAAATTTGTTTGAAAAACTTAATGCTTTAAAACATGAATTCAAAGTTATATTTAAAAACCTCAATGATTTTAACCACTATCAACAACAGAAAGAATATAAATGGTTTAAGTGGTGTATATGCTAGTATAGTTTAATATATTTTATCTCATTTAAATGGAATGGTAAACAATTAATATATAGGATTAGATTTTAATATGTAAAAGAATTGCTATTTAGGTATATGTATATGATTTACTATTATTTATCAATTTCCAGGTTGGCTGAATAATAAAGACTGGTCCAATATCGTTTTAACATATGATTAAAAAATAGGTTATGTTTTCAGTTATACTTGAGAAAGCTTCGAATTTGGAGCAAAACTTTCATTTTATTATTTTTGAGTAATGATATTACAATATTATAAAATGGTTGTATTACCTAAAGAGTAATAAAATAAAATATTTCTTTTCTATTACACAAACAACCAAGAAGTTAAGATCTTCTTAAATCTTCTTGAATAATTCACTTGTGTAATAACTAATACACTTGTGGTATCATCAAGAGTAGTTAACTAAAATTAGACCGAATAATAAATTTAAACTTTTAATTTAAAAAATATACAAAAATAATTATTAATTACACTTGCATTCATACTAAACGTTTAGATTTATTAAAGGAAAATTATATAGTTTCAATAAAATATTCATAATCATATAGAAAATAATTATATTATTATTTCGTGCAAATGAGTGTGGGAAATGAAATATGAAATATCAATCAGTCAAGTGTTTTGCATGATCGTGTAAATGTGCTTTCACTTCAAAAATCCTTGATTTTGGATCATGCAATGAAAACCTGTAAAAGTCTGGCAGTGTCAGCTTTTCAAGGAAACTGAAGGGGACAGTTATATTTGTAGGTTATTTATAAATACATTTTTTTTTTTTTTAAGTCTTATTTCCTGCCATACTGAATACAAAATAGTTTCCAGATCAATGCAAATATAACAGGATAAGTGATTATCCAATACAAATTACAACTAAATTACAGGTAAATCACCTCTACAACTTTTTTTTTTAACAGAATACACAGGAATAGAAAATGATGGATAAAGAAATTAGAAATAATTGATGGTTTGAAATTTGCATGTTTTTTTATTTACCTATTCATTATATTTTTTTTATTGCGATAAATAGTAATTAAATAAATAAAATTAATCTAAATATTGGGGAAGATTATATTACATCTTAGTCATAAAAAGTGCACATGATAATGAAACAATCTAGAAACCAAAAAAATGTTTTATAAAAAACAGTCATAACAATAAAGCATATAATATTAAAAAAACAGTACTGTTCTTAGGATCATACACAGAGATAATCTATCCTCCAGAGAGTTGTGTCAAATGTGACCATCCTTAGTTTCAACACCAAATAAGGGACATACATCTACACCTCTAGATGAAACATTTTTTTTAAGACAAACAACCCAACAGGTTATTATCGCCTGAGAAACACAAGTAATATGATGTACTGCTTCAAAAAAGTGTAATATATTTTTTAGCTAATAACTTTCAATAATATATAAACAAAAATAAATAAACGGCAATGAATCAGATAGATTCAAGTACCTTTATGCCAGTGTAATGCATTGTGCCTGCACTGAAAACAGTTAATCAGCATTAGTAAATAAAATAAAAGCAAATAAGTTAAAATTATGAACATCTGTAATGAAAATGAATTAAATATGAATGAAAAGTATAACCTTAATACACTATTCATCTCTATTGCGACTGAGTCATGAGAGTTTAAAATTTAAAAGCATTTAAAGCAACATAAAATTGCTGGAACACACTTTACAAAGACCAGACATAAACTACATAACTATCATAAAATTGCTCAAAAATTATTTTCCATTACCAAAATGACATAATGAAGATTACCAACATAATGTGAATCATTTAAAGAACGGTGGATAAAGGTGAACCAGCCTCAGGTTAAAAAATGTACGTTTTAAAGAATCTGACTTTTCATTTTATACAGATCACAGTAGTAAGGAAGACTATTTACAATCTATGATTCGGCATTTCTTTTGTGTAAAGAATAGGAATAAAATTATTATACAGGTTGTACTCTATTAATGCATATAAAGAAAATGTTACAACTTATATGTATTATAGAAATATACAGCACGTAAGAAATTTTTTTTTTTTTAATATGAAATGTAATGTCAAATTGCATCTTCTTACAAAAAAGTGTAATTTCACATTAGTAACTGAATGATTCACAAAAAGAAACCTTTTCTCAATTAAGTAACCAATGTCTGGCAATATTCTTAAAATAACCAATAACAGACAAATCTTTTTTTTATTTATACATTTTTTACATGTTCTAAAACCGTTAGAGTAAGCCACTATGTTTTTGTATATTATCAAACAGTAGCATAAATGTACTGAGTACAATTAAAAATAAAAAAAAAAAAAGATGCATATTTATAACTGATTATGATCTCAAGAATATGTAAGTGAAAGCAAAAAATAAAAAAAAATTAAAGAAAAAATCAACATCAACTATTTTTTCCAACACTATAACTGTTACAGACTAAAAAATTTATTTAAGTGTAAGGAAAATGGAAGTTAGTAAAAAGACAGATGAAGGTAAAAATTAGAAACTGCAAGAGAACAAAGGAGAAGGCTTGGGACGGAAATGGATGGTGTAAGAGACCTGCCTCCAGGCAGAACATCAGATGATGATGATTTATAACATATTAACTATCATTTGTATAATTAAATCAGCTTCTGATTTATAATTAATTTGGCTTTTAAGGATGAACATTAGCTTCCAAAACTACAATCTCTGAATCAAATGATTTTAATCTTGGCCACAACTACAAAGTTTTCATGTTATGTAAAATCAGATTAAATTACTCAGGTTTATATGGATTTCTTACATTAAAACTACTAGATAATAGAAAAGTTTTATTAGAATTGGAAAATCGGGAACAAAGTCTACTTATGTAAGAGCTATTAAAGAGAACCGTAACCAAAACAGACCCATATACACAGATGAATCCTCTTCATATTCCAGTAAAGGATATTGATACCAAACCAATATCATGGTGTGACGGCTCTGAACTCAACATTGCTGCTCTGATATCTAAAGGCAAGCATGCTTGCATTGTTCATGCAGATTCCAAAAATGGTTTTGTCAAGAATGCGCTTCTTATATTTAAATTTGGTATTGAAACAAGGGATTATCAATATGATATGAATTCTGTTAATTACAAGCAGTAGGTAAACAACAATTAATTCTTAATCTTCCCTCTAACTTGGTCATCATCATAGAAAATGCTTCGTGCCATAAAGCGCATCTGAACTGCGCTCTGAATTCAAACACACAAAAAGTACACACGATTGACTGACTTATACAAAATAATGTGTCATGTACAAGTAAAATTTTGAAACCAGAAATTTTAAAACCTGCATAAGCTGCGTGTTACAATATTTAAAATCAATTTAGTATTAGCCAAGAAAGGTCACAGTGTTTTAAGATCGCCTCATTATTCTCCGGGATTAAATCTGATTGAAAAGATTTGGGTGATTTTAAAAAAGTCGCAATAAAAAATGTAAAATTTTTGCATTAAAAAAAAAAGTAAATGTATGTATGTTAAAATGTAAATTTTAAATTAGACGATACTACTGCTATTAAAATGTTAATTATAATTTTCAAATGTACTAGTTAGTGTGAGTTTTTCAAACTATTAGTTACAGTAAACAACAACCTTCATTTTCTTATCTTGAAATGAGTGATAAATAAACTGAACTGAACTTGTACAAATGTTTATTCTTCTTTTTAATTTTGGTAGTTATTTATTTATTTTTTTTTTTTTTTGTGAAATTTATCTCCATATTTTGCATTAACACCTGTATATTAAAGTCAAACATTACATGAAATTAGTTTTATAAAATATTTCTAATTCTTCTTATTACAAATGAAATTGTTTGTAGTTATGAACTTTTATGTATATTTTTATTGAATTTTTTCCGTGGAATTGGCTTACTATACAATAAATCTTTCATCAAAAGATCAATCAACTACATTTATGGAGATATGAAGCAGTGTTGTTTAACTTCTTTCATTCTTTATTGAAAGAGATTACATAAGGCACAGAATTTTATCAATAATGTTGAATGAAAAGATATCAGTATCTAAAATAAAAAAAATTTTTTTTTTCCTACCGAAATATTATAATTCTTTATTTGACCATAAATTAAGAATTATTTTTTTAACATAAAATGTTCATTTAATCAAGCATTTAATTCACAGATAGCTTTATTTTACCTATATATATATATATATTTGCTGAAAATTATTATTTTATAAAACAGTCAATCAATTGCTAAAAATAATTTAAAAAATTTTCACCAATAAATTATAATAAGAAGCTTTTTGTTTCACACTAATTATTCACACTAACAAAATAAAAAATAATTTTTTTTATTGCAACATACATGTAAATAATAGACTTATATAACTGTAATTAAATCTAATAATAAAACAATTATAATTTTGCTATTATGTAATTCAAGTAATATACTCTCCAGCCAAGCAAATTTGTAGGTAATTGATTGAAATTAATCTGGCTTAGTAACCACCTTTACCAGATGATTATTATTTACATCTAATTGTTCTCTATAATCATCATCATGAAGTCTTTTTAGCATTAACTTTAATTATAAGATTACAAGTGCGTAAGTTCTTTCTTACAAGTATTGTAATTATCTTCAATTAGTTATTACTGCAGTTTTTATTTGATACAAAATTAACGAAATTATTTCCATTTAATTAAAAAAAAAAAGAGAAAATATAATAATTTATAAAAATATTGGTCAGTAATACTCGTAGTATAAACATTCAGTTAATATGTTTGTGTGTATGTACATATGAGATCTTAGCACCACAAAATACAGTACATAAAATTGAAGAAAAAAATTTGCAAAAATTCAAAAAAGTATTGATTAAATAATAATCTCTTCTCTATAAAATTTAATAATAAAAATAATTTTACCTTAATTAAATGAAAGGGTATGAGGAACAGGAAAAATTCAGAGAAGATTCTAACTAAGCACTAGACATCTAAGAAAATAATGTAGCTATTATCATCCAAATTTTCCTACTTCTCAGATGAAAATGAGAGCCTACCACAATATAGATAACTAAGAAACTGGCTTGGGTTCTTGGATCAAGAACCTGTAGGGAGTTTTGCCTTTGGCAGGTTGAAGTAATGGTAAATGAAGCTCAAATTTCATTCCCTGCAGTTTCTTTGTATTGAAAACGCATCGCATACTGCTAAAATTCTTTTAGCCTCTCTAGCTGCAAACTTCAATGCTTAATCTAGAAGAGATGCCTTTATTACATCAAGCAACCCAGTGAAAAAAGTTCAGGTACAGATCCCAGTTGGATATAAAATTGACAAGAAGATTCGCATCGGGACCTGAGGATTTTATCCTCTATTATTATTTCACAACTGATAAATCATATATTATTTAGCTACATATCAGGGAGTAGCAATAAAAAATGTGTTATGAAGCAAAGTAAATTCAGACGGTTAAAAGTCCTAAAATGGGGCCCATCAGTTAACTATGAGCAACTCCTCTGCAAACCCTAGATTTTATTCAATTATGAAAACAAAACATGATCGGATTCAAGGGAAATAAATTGGAAGCATATAAACAATAAAATATTTTAAGCTTGCTTCATGTATTAAGTCAGTGGATGAGAGATAAACAGCTGGATAAGGAGGAAAAGAAACTTAATATTTCATATTGTACAAAATGAGAGATAAGATCCAGGGATTGTCAGGGATGTTGGGAATTACTGCTTATTATCAGACTTTATTTTCAGATAAGATAGAAATGGTCCTCAAGAGTAAGATTTGAACTAGAAAAATCTAAATTGGATAAATAATGTAATAGTTGTTTTATAAAACTGATAAGTACTAGAATACACTGTTAACATTCTACCAAAGGTAAAAAGCTTTATGTTTGCATCGTCATATTTATAATCGAAATATACAAAGAACATGAACAGCTATGAATTCGGTCGTAATTAAATAAAGAAATGGACATGAAAGTAGCTATAAATATTCTTTTTTAAGTTTATCTTTATTTATCTGTATTTGTTTGCCATAGGCAACAGAATTTATAACCTTACTACTTTCTTTTTTCTGCTTAGCCTCCAGAACCACCGTAAGGTAGTACTTCAGAGGATGAATGAGGATGATGTGTATGAGTGAAAATGAAGTGTAGTCTTGTACAGTCCCAGGTCGACCATTCCTGAGAAGTGTGGTTAATTGAAACCCAACCAGCATCCACGATCTAACTGCATCGGTGGTTCAGTTGGAAGAATGCCTATCTAAAATAACCTTAGTTATTTGCCTAAAAAATAAAAGTGCAACAGAAAGTCATATTACAGCAAACTATAGGAAACAATAGTGTTGGAAACATTCTAGACTAAAAAATGTTTTTAAAAAAGACTAAAAAAAATGTTAAATATTGAAGATAAAAAAAATAAATAACCAACCATAAGGGATTATAGAGGAACTACATAAACAGAAGAAAGTAAAATCCATTAGTCAGAAATATTAACTAAGTAAAATTAAATGCTTTATTTAAAACCAGTTATTACAGACCAGATTTAAAACTATATCCTAACACTATTTGAAACATTTCACTGTGTGGAAATAAGCAACTTCCAACTTTGATAAGGTTGAGAACTGAAACAGACCTTGTGAAGTGTACTCTACGATTTCACATAATCAAGAATTAAATTTCTTTTTAACAAAATTTACTAAATCGGCAGATTGTCTGCTATTTGCTCCACACTACCAATGTTTAAAGTTTGAATTTTGTAATTGATCATTTTAAGTCAATCATCAGTTTTAAAAAATTATTAAACTTACTTCCTTAAGAGGGTACAAATCAAAATTTCCCATTCCAGTGCATACCACACGAAAAAAAGCAATATATATAATAATTTGTTATAGTGCAAGAAATCTTCAACAATGAAATTAAGTTAATAAAACTCATTCACTTAACTATATATCAATTTCACAATCACAATGCTTGCAGCTGATCTGCTATTAGAAATCACCTTAAAATGATAAATTGGTCTAGCAATACTCAAAAAAAAAATTCTACAAAAAGGACTACTGAGAGAAAAGGAAGAAATAATTTTAAAAATATAGCAAAGCTAACAGAATTAGTTCTAATTATAATATGTAGTTGCCAGTGTCTCACCTAAGACGATATTAACATAATTTACCTAACCCTCACTTCACTTGCTAACCTCATTTAATTAACCTTATGCCAGAGGACACTAATGCAAAGCAAAACCAAATAACACCGAAGGCAAGAAAATATAAGTTTTTATGTAATAATTAAAAATCACATATTGCAATAATAAGGAAAATGTAAAATAAAATTGAAAACATTTATTTCTAATGTAATAATAATGATCTACGATAGAATTATCAACAAAAATAGGGAGAGCAAGCATTAGGTTTTGCTGTATCATGTTAAATGGGGTGCTAAGTTATTTTTATATGGATTTGAATACTAGATCCTGGATGCCGGTGTTCTTTGGTGGTTGGGTTTCAATTAACCACACATTTCAGGAATGGTTGACGTAAGACTGTACAAGACTACACTTCATTTACACTCTTACATATAATCCTCATTCATCCTCTGAAGTAATATCTGTAACGGTAATTACCGGAGGCTAAACAGGAAAAAGAAAGAGAGTTAAGTGATAAGCATCTTATAATAAATAGAAATCAAAATATATAAAATTAAAAAGACAAATTATCAAAAATCAAGAACATAAATAATTTATTAAAATTTTTATCCAAATTTATATATATATATATATATATATAAATAATTTTTTTTATTATCAATATTACCAATTTAACATTGTTTAAAAGGGGTAAAAAATTTCACACACAAGTATATAATTTATAAATTAATTTGTCCTTGTATGGATAATTTACATACATCTCATACAAGTTTTATTTTATTATAAAACTTTTATGATTTTAATTATTGTAAATAAAGATAACTACACAGGTAAAATAATTATTTTTTAATTATAAGTGAGAACTGATTTTTATTATAGTTGTCAGATTCAAGGTTAAAAATAACACTAAAATAAACTGTAGAAGAATGATTTATATATGTTATAAAAAAAGACAAAGATACACAAGATAATATTATTAAAATACTTCAAAAACAAATATTTAAAAAAAAATTAAGTTAAAAAATTCTGTTAAAGTGTGACATTAATTTTATTAATGACATCCTTGTTCAGTTATTAAAGAAATGTAACCTAATAAATAGCTTTCTTCTACACCTAGGGAAGCAAATTTGTTTTTGTTTTAGACTTACAACCAACATATTCCCTACAAGTGGAGACAGGATATATAATACATCATTTCCTATAGGAATGCACTAACTTATTGCTTTTACAATCTACCTTGGTCCTTATGTAAAAGAAAATTGCTTTCTTAAGTAACAATGCTCATTATACAACCAATCCTTGTTATGAACATACTAAAGGTATACTAACTTTTAGGTTAGAATATCACCTGCATTTTCAGTAGGCATGTCTTGGGGATACGCAACAGTTTGGTGAAGAGGAAAACAGGAAATTTCTTCTGTCATTACTTTCCCAAATTAATCCGGCACAATGTGCTTGTTATTCTTAAGAATGAGTATGCCTTTTTCAGGAATGACTGGTATCTTGTATCAAGTAATCTACAACCATTATAATTATGGCACTTAACATATATCAGCTGAAAGATTAATAGCAGCCAGGCTGATAGAAGAACTCGAAGAGAGGGACTGCCTACACCCAGAGCAATATGGCTTCAGGAAAGGACATTCAATGATAAATGCGATAAATAGAGTCAAGAACTGGGCATTAGCAAGCAGAAGAGGATCGAGGAGGACCAGGAAACTCCCCTTAATGGTAATGTTAGACATTAAAAACGCATTCGGATCCGTTCCATGGCCATCAATAATTGAAGCATTACAAGGAATGAACATTAGCGATTACCTGATTAATCAAATCAATCAATACCTTCATCAATGATATATTGAAGTGAAAACGCTAGAGGGGAAGTCTACATTCCAAATTTTTGGAGGTGTCCCTCAGGGGTCCGTACTTGGATCCATCTTCTGGAACATCTTTTACGATAAGGTTTTCAGACTGAACTATCTGGAGGGGGTATTTGTGGTAGGGTATGCTGATGATTTAGCGGTTTTAGTGGAAGATAAGGATGTCGTGAAAGAGGAAAAAGCCAATCAGGCTTTAAGCCTAATAGATGAGTGGCTAGAAAGGAACTTGCTGCAGATATCCCCTATGAAATCTAGCTGTTTAATTTTCTCTGGAAGAAGACGGATAAGAAATATCAACTTAGACATTAGAGGAGAACGAATTATAGAGGTCAATAATGCAAAATACCTTGGAGTTATACTGGACAAAAGCCTAAAATTCAGGAACCATGTCGATATGATAAGTAAGAGGGTAACCCCCCACTATCAAGGCTCTGAGGGGTCTCTTCCTCAGATTCGGGGGATGCCTCCTTAGAGTAAATGGACACTCTCCCCAACTGAGTTATACTTAATTGGATATCTGGTTGCGGGGAGAAGGGGGAAAAAACTTAACAAATATAACCAGAGTGTAAAAAACATAATTTAATAATTAATACAACGTATAATACACTAATTAACAAACAAAGATTAAATAAATGCAAACAGATTTATTTCAGTAACAGTAACAGTATTCCACTTTATCATTCAGTGATTCCTTGCTACTGACCTTTCCAGAGTCAAGGATATATTTGTTCTTGAGAAGTTAATGTAAATAAATTATTTTTTAAAGCAAAGATTAAATAAATAAATACAAACTTCAATAAATGCAAATAGAAACATTGTCATGTGTTGCTGAATTTTCTTAGTATTTTAATTATAGTGCTTAAGATTTAACCCCTTCATAAGTAGTCAGGCTGAATATCTTTATTCTTACAACTTTACTTATTTTATTATCACATGATTTTTTTTGTATAAAACATATATAATAAGTTAAGTAATATAAGTAAATAAAAAAATAATATAATTTTGTACAAACTCAACCCAACCTAAGCTACTACAAAAAACTGAATAAAAAGTACCTTTCTTATAGTTGAAAACTATTCATTAATGTTTCATTCATAAAAGAAATATGTCAACAGATTGAAAGGTTAAAGTTAAGAGTTAATTTTTAGAAGTGTATAAATTATCATTATTGTAAAAAAAAAAACTTATAAAGGTTAGAATAGCAACGGCTAAGGAAGCAATTAAGAGAAACTGTTATTTTGTAATAAAATGTATTAGCCTGTAGGAAGCTAACTTTGTGAAGTTTGGAGTGCATTTCTATAAAGTTATGGAATATACTAAGTATATTTCAACATGTCTGGAGTATTTTTATGGAGCTTGGCTTATATTACTTCAATTTGTTTTTCATCAGATTATCGATATTGAAGGTAGCAATGGAATACCACTCATCCTTGCAAGGCAATAGACAATCTCACTATAGTTTCAATGTTTGAAATGAATTCAGCAATAGACCACTGCATTGAGAGATGTTCTCCTGTTACCTGGCCATCAAGAAGCTGTGATTTGACTCCTCTAGATTTTTTCAGGGACTACATAAAAAATCTTCTATGCGCAAACAATTCTTAACCTACACTACATGCAAGAGAAAATTATTCATTGCTAAAGCAGTTGTACCACCTGACATGGTCAATCCCACATGAATGAAAATAGAATACTGTTTATGTATTTGCCGAGAAAAAAGTAGTATGCACATTGAAACACATTTATATATGCTATAAAACTAGCTTTTCTGTAGCTTTAGTATATATATATATATATACACATATGTACATGGTGTGGCGACCAAGATCGTCACAAGGCTGGTAACTTTCCTGTTGGAATCAGGATAGAAAACAAAATAAATGGCTTAAATAAATATATAAATACCTTCGTTTTACACTCATTTTAACTGTGTGTCCACTAGGCAGCATGACACAAAGGTCCATGCTGCCAGCCAACATGTCTGGCGGTGTGTCTTCTGTTATCTGCAGTGGTGGTGTCATTTTCTCTCTGAAAATAGTAATAAAATAAAATAAATTTAACACATTAAACATATAAAAATGAGTTTAAAGATAAATAATAACTAAAATACAGATAATAAAGATAACATGAATTATATCTAAAAATAGTTTACAGAAATAAAAATGGATGAAAGATAACAAGTTAAGTAATTAGATCTTCCAGTTTTAAAAATAAAACATTTGGTTGTAAATTAAGAATAATTTTAATTGTGTCATATTTTCACTTCAAAATATAATGCATAAAAATGTAGTACAAAAATATCATTTGGTTACCATTGGCAGGATCAAATTAAAAAAAAAAAATTATAACATTTTTTTTCTATAGGGATTATTTCTTTCCAAAAAAAAAAACCTGTATGATTGTATAATACAAGCAAGCTCCAATAAAAATAATTTTTTAACACAAACTGACTAAATAAAAATGTAAATTGCAAATTTCTATATAAAAGTCCTTCACATTTGAAAAACTTAAATTTTGCTGATTCACTACAATAAATGTTATTTTTGATGACAACCCATGATTCATTAGCCTAGTCAGTCAAATAGACCAATTAAAAGAATAATAAACATTACTGATGTCTTTATAACTTTCAGGAATTTCTTACATATTTCAAGGCCCTTCAAGAAAGAGCCCAACTACTGCTAACACTAATCTATAAATTCTGTTTCAATGTATTCATAATGAGCCTCGCTCAATATTTTATTAAAAAATCCTTTTATCTGCCAAACAATAGTGAAGCATTTTACACATAAACAATCTAAGTACTTTGTAAACAAAAATAAATCGTGTTAAGTTCACTGACATTCAAAACAAAAGTAACAGTATTCCACTTCACCATTCAGTGATTCCTTGCTACTGACCTTTCCAGAGTCAAGGATAAATTTGTTCTTGAGAAGTTAATGTAAATAAATTATTTTTTAAATGTATATCTGAACATAAAACAAACACTATTACAGTACTGTTACCTTATTTTCCAAACACTTTATACCTAGTATAACATAAATTGTAAAAGACATTTCTATAAAATCAAATTTTCTAACTTACAGAATTATAATACTACTATTTTTTTTTAATACTTTATTTTTTTACTATTTTTACTTTACTATTTTTTTTTTAATAATAAAAACAAGCAAAATTCTAAAAAAAAATTAGTAATTGAAAAACGGGAAAATGGATAATCAATTCACCTTCAGTCAGTTTGATTTCTATCTGAAATAAACCTTAATTTAAACACCTAATTTAATTATTAATCTATTAGTGTAAATTTATATTTTACAAGACTGTATATTTTTCCAAATCGATTAACAATTTATACTAGAATCACCTGACTAAAATAAGTACCAATAAAAAGTAAGAATGAAATTTAACTTGAATAACAAATATGTAAAGAATAGAAAATTATGTTTTTATTACAGTTAAAATACTACCTTAATTAATAAAAGCTAGCCCAACTGAATTACCTTAGAAGTTCCCATATAAACCTATAAGTCATATCAAACAAGAGCAGAAAAATGTACTTTTTAATTGTTAACGTAAATTAATTCTTTTGAAAACAATCGAAGCAGATGCAACACAACTGTCATAATTGAAAAATACGTTAGGAATAGCAGATCCACCTAGCGGCCAAAGTCAGTAAACTAGACATGCACTGCTGCTGCTAACAAAAAAAAATTGCACACTCCATTCATCCGCGCTGCTAAACAACGAAATGTTGCTTGTTCTAACGGCTAAATCGTTGACTTGCAGTAGAATCTTCGATAATAGCATTAATTAAAACAAAAAATAAAGCTTTTGTAGGTTTTTAAAAAGTATTTGGAAAATATTAATTACTTTGAAACTCAATGTTTTAAACGGATAATCAATATATTTATTGTAATTAATAATATTAACTCACACAATTAAAAAAATTGAAAAACTTAATTTTTATAATTATCATTGAATAAATTGTTTTAACATAAAAAATATCCTTGAACACTTTCATCCGTTTAAAATTCTAATATACTGTCATCATGATGAGTGTGCTGATCAACAAAAAAATTTATTCTTATTAATCATTAACTCCATACTTGGCCTGGTTCCCTTAGTATCTTCTCATGACATTTTTTTATTATTTAATTAAAATTTTATATCAATCTCTAATTAACGTAAAAGAAATACACTTTTTAAAGTTTTTTTAATATATTTTTTTTTTACATGTATGTATTTTTTTTATTCAGAGTAAAAAGTGTGTTGTAAAAAGGCTTTTTGTTATACCACATAATTTTTTTTCTGAGCTACCAGGTTTAGAAAACTATTTCAGCTATTCCTAACCATATTTAGTTAGAAAATCCATAAATTATCTTTCGGCTTTTAAAAGTACTCAAATTACGTAATTTCTGTAGACTAGAATTAATTATTTATTTAATGTCTTAAATAAATAACTAGAACTGGGCATCTATCTGTCTTCATACCTTATTTACTTCTATCAATAACGTATTAGAAAAGAAAAAAATATAGTTGTAACGATTACTCATAATCGTTCCAGTAGTAATATTTTATTAGTACAGCAAGAATAAAAATTTGCCCTTGAAAAAAGTGTAGTAAATAATAGGCCATTCACGTCAGTCAGTAGGTCGTAAGGTGTTTTGAGGTAAGACAAGGTTATAGAAGGTGCAGCCAGCCCGACCACTCGGCCGGCTACTAACTTGTGACATCATTAATTCAAATAATTCTCTACTTATCTCATTAGATATTCCAACTTGCCGTTATTCGACAACACATATAAACACGTATAAGAGAGTCCCGGAATAACCGGTCTAGCATGGACCTGTCCCACTATTCTACCCCATAAGATAACTATAATACAATAACCGACCAACTGTCCTCCCTTACGACAACCGTAACAGTTTACACATCAAAATTTAGGAGATTAATTAAGAAAATAATACTTTTATTAATTTTGATCTTTTACTTTTTTTTTAATTAAACATAATTAAAAGTCAACAGCACTAACATCCATCACTAGTATTGTAATAAAATCAGGTTAATGATTCAATAAAAAATTAAAAACTAACTACTACCCGTAGTATATTGTTTCCATAATATTATTGTTGGGAAATAAAATCATAAAATTGAAAAATTTATTTATAATAAAAGTAAAATCATTACAAAAAAAAGAAATTTAATTTTTAAAATACATGTTGAAAAACATTGTTGTGGAAATTTATTTATTAAAATGTAGAACGTTTTCTTTATGTATCATTAACAGTTAATCACTTCTACACCAAGATGTTACTATTTCGAGCGTGGCATATAACCTCCTTAACTATAACCTCCTGCAACTATAACCTCACTGACTTTAGTTGGCTTAGAGGCAAGCGCCTCAAATCCATTTGACAAAGCAGAAAAATTGCATAAAACATGAAAAACAAACACTGAATCATCAATATATTCTGTAATTAAAAATTGATAAAAACAAACAGTTTTATTTTTGTTAATTACAGACTGATCTTAATTTTTTATTTTTAAAAATTCAAGTTCTCCAAAATTTTTTCCTAATGCGTTCTTTGCAATCTGTTCAACTAGTGAACAATAAGTAACCCCTCCACGACCCAATAATATGAAGATGATACGTGTGAGGTGCACTCCTGTACCGACTTAGGCCGACATTTCTTAGACGTGTGGTTAATTGAACCCCAACCACCAAAATAAAACGGTATCCACTGTCTAGTATTCAAATCCGTATAAAAGCAACGAACGTTTACTAGGATTTGAACCACAAAGCCTTCCACTTCGAAATCAGCTGTTAACGATTTGCAACAAGTTAACCACTAATTTAACCAGCTTGTTAGATTTCTCTAATTTGACCCTAAAATGTATTTCTCTAAAAAGAAATAAAACAAATTTTATTTCTTTTTAGATTATGGACGTTAAAATAAAATCTTATTTAAAACAACGTTGTCTACACAGACGATCTGAGGTGTTGTGGTGACTGTTGAAGCGTATTGAAACAAAGCCTAATGTCGGTCTGAATACAGAGATTGATGAGGAAAGAGAAATATTTTGCGAACAGAACTAGACAGATTTTAAATGTTAAAAATTAAACGCCTACTTCAGATTATTATGAAACAAAAGACACCCTTTGGTCACGACTCAGGAAGCAATAATATATTGTTATTATTTGGTTCTCTTCACTTAAATCACCTATCATCATTTCATTCGATTATTTGAATTTTTCTTACGTATTCAAATGTAGCTCTCACTAAAATATTAAATTAGCTGATTTTATTTTATTTTGAGAGTTTTAGTTATATGATAATTTTATTTAATATTTTAGAATTTTAATAGAATGTCATTTTGTTAAAAATAAAAGACTAAATATTTTAGTAAATAACATAAATTTAGATAAAATTAATATTTACAGAGATAAAACGGATTAAAAAATAAACATGGCCGCCATTTTGTAATTTATAAAGTATTTAAATCCTGATTTTTTGCTAATTTAAACAAATTATTACCAAGACGCTTACCAAATATTAATGTGATTCGTGTATCCGACCTTAAGGTATACATTTTTATATAAAAATAACAAAATGGCGGACAGTGGGAGAACGAAGGAGAAATTTCTACTTTTCCTAACGATATTTTTTGTTTAGTTTTACTAATAGAATCCGAAAACGTATGACCAACACACCATTTTAGAAGCACTGTATATATTTTTATAACAATTACTAACATCATAAATAAATTTATTTACTAGATTATCATGACGGAATTTAATAAAAATTTTAAGATATTAAAAAAATTATTAACGATTTACTTTTAAATACAATTGAAATTGTGATTCAAAAGATATCGTAACTAACTCCCATAGCTTCTTCATCAGTAGACGTAATGGTGAACCTAACCTTTATAAGACAACCTTAATTAACTTTAAGCATCGCTACTAATTCTACTGATGAAACAACTGCATAATTATCTTTGATAAAATGTTCTAAAAGAAAAATTACCATTTAATTTTAAATTAAATCGTTACTAATTTTTAAATATCTTTAAAAAAAAATTAATTCATACAAAAATTATAATTATTTTAATAAAAAAATTCAATATTTCAACCTTGTTTTGTGAGTTTACCTCAGTTTGGAGTAAACCTAATTATGTGAGTGATATAATTAACTACATTTAAACAAATATATGCATGTTTGTTATCATCAAAAATTGATAACGGGGCACCAGCCAGTCGCTTCCCAAAATACAATCATTTACCACAAGCATCCCATACCAGGCGAACTAGAGAAAGTAAAGAGGATTGGATTATTGGATTCTTACTGAATTTTTATTGGATTCTTCATTCATTTTAATATATGGAGAAAGATTAGCATACAGATCTGTACCAAATAACAATATTTAACTGTTAAAGTACAAACTGATGGAGATAGTATATGATATATACGGTACACTCTTATATGTCGAGAAATGTAGGTGTAAGACAACATAGCGTTGTATAAAGGACATCGTTACTCTCAGAGAAAGCAACTCAAGACTATGGTTACTTGTATAGCAGATGTATTACGTACATAATAGCCATAAAAATAACTGGGAAAAATAGTTTAAATCAATTCATTACCATGTCCGTTCTTGTGATAATTAATATGTTTCAATTACGTATACTACAGTTATTCAAATAGATAATACCTTAAACTCAAAAGACAAGGTTAAGAAAAACAACAAATATTACCTAAGTATCTTACGCTCCAAAATGTAAAGATTTAAACAAAATTAATACGCGTAATGAATATCATTTCTCAAATATTTGTGTCATAAAATTATTACACAATAAGATACATTTTATTAGAAGTTAGCTGATACCATAAAAGGAAAAAATTTCTATTTCTTAATCTAAGTTATGAAAGACTTTGATTTTTCCCTCTGTTGGCAGTTGTTTGTTTTAAACATGGCGCTGAATTATAAAAAGTAGAAATTCAAAGAAGAATTGAATATTATTGTATTAAAACAATTTTATGGATGTTTCATTATTTGAAGGCGAAAAAAGTTTGAATTTAAAAATATTTTAACGACTTTAAGAAATTTCATTAATTTTGAGGTGAAACGCATTTAAAATCACACCGAAACATACGGGTACCAGAACAGAAATTTGTAGCTTAACGAAAAGGTCTATATCGTCCTCCCTTATAACCCCCTAACTATTAACCCACCTAGTGGTGGTCTAGTGGTGTACGCTTCTTTGCAAATCAGCTGATTTCGAAGAAGAGTTCCAACGTTCAAATCCTAATTAAAGCAGTTATTTTTATACGGATTTGAATACTAGATCACGGATACCCGGTATTCCTTAGTAGTTGGGATTCAATTAACCACACAACTCAGAAATGGTCGACCTAAGGCTGTACAAGACTTCACTTACACTCATATATATCATCCACATTCATTTCATCCTCTGAAGCAATAAAAAAATTTAATTCTCTGAAGTAATACGTGACTGTGATTCCTGGAGACTAAACAGGAAAAAAACTCCGTAACTATTAGTCTCAGAGACATAAATGCGGTCATTTTATAACTTCCATGGTCAGCTCAGTGAATTTTCGTCACTGGTGACCGGGTTGGCGGGGAGGGGGTACAGCGCAGATCTGCCAAAACTGGCGCTCTCGCTCGTTTCCATTCAGTGTAGCTCACAATTTAAACGTGATAACGCGGTGATTCGTGTGTTTGTGTTTTGGATGTGCATTTTTGACAATATTTATGCGCAGAAAATTAAGTAAACGTTTAAAAATTCAATAAGTCAGCCTCAGCCCGCGTAAAAGCGCGCTGGAAATATAAATTACGCATATCGTTGATAAAAGAGAGATTGTGGGTCATACATAGGTACCTCAATGTCCGGTGCTGAGCGAACGAGACTGTTTCGGGAGCGTCACAAAGCTGGCAAGGCGCGCTTAGTGAACGACGTCGACGGCGCGAGCACCTCTACCGCTGCTTATTATGTATGCCTTATGCCTCTTCTCATATCACAGACCGACGTTGAACAAAACTTTCGTCGAATATTAGTCGAAATAGAGACCATGTACCATTTAGCGTCTGTTTTATGTTAAAATTAAATTTAGTACGCAGTCAATGTCTCGCTTTTAGTTCAATCCGATACACTAAAAGTGACTCGCCGACATACAGACCAGATCAATTTATCTGTAGATTTGGCCAAATGAAGGAACTAAAGTTTTCATCGGATACTTTCAGTTTTGTTTACAAAAAATACGATTGTGGCTATCTCATGTAACTCTACAGATAAGTTGGGTCTGTCTGTAGCTTTGAGGAACTTCATCCGAGGTCTGTAACGTTTCAGGTTAAACCAACGGCCGTGCGTCCTAACACAGCCCCATCCGATTTTTATTTTTTTTAACAGAAATAATATCTTACAATTAATTCACTTAATAAAAACTTTCAGGACAAATGAAATCAATATTTGATTTTATTGTATACAACACTCAGAAATACATACATACGTATTACTACTAGTCAAAGTTTCAGAAAACTCTGCTGATGCGCAGGATGGACTGCTGTATTAACTACAACGTCCTGTTGCGGTACAGGAATCCGTTCATCCTTACTTTGACGACTTTTTTTTTCTTTCCTTGCCTCCCAGAACCAGGCTCCCAATTAAGCATGAACACGGTTCCGGGCGTTGCCTTTGCCTCTAGTCGCCAGACGAGGGAAATGCCAGGCGCGGCTATGCCGTTCCCGGCCTCCATCACCCAGTAACCGGGACTCGGTCCTTTGTGCTTCGCCTCTAACGGGGACAACCCCGGAGGGACGGTTCCGCCGGGACTCAGTCTTTCAGCTCAGGGGCTCGAGAGTCCCCGAACCCGTGCAAGCACGGGCGAATGGCAGCTCCGTACGGAGCTGTGCCTCACCCCCTCGCTTCCCGATATTTCAGTTGCAGTATTCCCGACACAAACCCCGTCACAGTGTCGAAGTCCACCGAACTTCGTAACATCGTTCCAACGATGGTCCCAACCTCGAGATGCCCAGTTACGGTAGTACAGCCGCGGCGTTCCTCGTCCCACCGCGGGTACTGGAATATCACGTGTTCCGGCGTGTCTAACATACATATTCCATCACTTAAATCCGATGATGTTTAAGTATGATTAAAATAATAAATCGTTGGTTTTAAATAAATCTGCGAAGTAAATTAATAATTTTGAAAACTTCTAATTTGTTAATACCTTTGTTGTCTATAAGATTGATTGTTAAACAATTTTGAAGCGTTTTCTTAATTTTGGAGATACTTTTTATTTTTTAAAACAATTTTTCTTCTGCCGTTGAATTTTACACATATTGAGTAATATTCGTTAAAGATATATTGTCTTACGATCATCTCCGTATAATCTGGTCGATAGCATTAATTGAGGAAGGGGTAAGGACGGCAATTAATATAACTCAGTGATTTTCAAACTGTGCGCCGCGGCGCCCCGGGGCGCCACTAAATATTATAAAAGCTTCATAATTAGTTGAACCAAGACATTTATAATTATTAATTTAATGTTAATAAAGTAAAAAAAAAGAAGAAAATACACGAGTTTTATTTATTTTTATCTCTTACTTACGAGTAGTCATACTTTTACTTAGGGTAGGGCGCCATGGAAAAAATTTAATTGAAAAAGGGCGCCGCGACTCGGAAATGTTTGGGAACCACTGCTATAACTACTTGTACTATACTAGTTAAAAGTATCTGTCACGTACTCCACAACACTTAAATACTTTTAAGTACTATAAAATACAACTATACAGTAACTAACATATTTTCACAAATGCACTACTACTAGCTGAAGGTCATTATAATCGATGACATCACGCATATTATTACTCACTAGCGTTTATTTTTCCTGTTTAGCTTCCGGTAATTACCTTTCAGATAATACTTCAGAGGATCAATGAGGATGATATGAATGAGTGTAAATGAAGTGTAGTCTTGTACAGTCTCAGTTCGACCATTCCTGAGATGTGTAATTAATTGAAACCCAACCACCAAAGAATTCCGGTATCCACAATCTAGTATTCAAAATTACTCACTATCTAAATTCACGGAGCTCTACGTTGCATAATACACAGGGCATCGCATAATATTATCAATGCTACAACAACTGATAAAAGTACTATAGCAACAAGTACACGTCAATAATTCCAGTATCTGAAATCGTAAACCCACCAGATTGGTCTATTAGTGAACGCGTCTTCCCAAATCAGCTGATTTGGAAGTCGAGAGTTCCAGCGTTCAAATCCTAGTAAAGGCAGTCACTTTTATACAGATTTGAATACTAGATCGTGGATACCGGTGCTCTTTGGTGGTTGGGTTTCAATTAACCACAAGTCTCAGGAATGGTCGAATGAAGACTACACTTCATTTACATTCATACATATTATCCTCATTTATCCTCTGAAGTAATACCTGAACGGTAATTCCTGGAGGCTACAAGAGAAAGAAAGTATCTGAAATCGTGTCTTACTTTAATAACATTCAAGCATGATGCCAAAAGCGTAAGTTGAAATCAATGAAAATAAATCTGTACACGTAAATGGAAGACACGTCCAACTGTAACAATAAACGGCAAAAATACTCCTAACTCAGAGAAAGTGACATATATAAGCATGGATATAAAAGTGTCTCATACGAAAAAGTATTTATATGAATTTAATGAAATTAACTTGAAATAAAAGTGTCGTCAGTTGTTTTGATTGGTAGGGAATAAATCGCAGTTCTCCTAAGTATAAAAAAAATCTAACATACTCATTCCGATTTGGATTTAAGAGTACAACTTTCGGGAACAGCCGCCATATAAACAGTTGAAATACTTCAACTTTTTCAGTAAAAATATTTAAGGGTACCCGGTGATTTGTATGTCGGTAATGTTATTTTTTCTAACTTTAATAGGATACAATATCTTAGGACACAATAGGAATTCAGCAGGGAAATTTTACACAGTTGTTTTAATGTCTTTCTTTCTTTTAGCTAAAAACTTTTTTTATATTTTTAATACAATATTTGTTTTACTGCGTACAAGGAAGTAAAAACTCAAGCGTTATCTAACGATCCCAAAGACAATAAACAGTGATTAATTATTTCACCACAGTTCCTATTTCTTTTAAGACATCTAACATTTTAAATAAAATAAATCTGGTTTAGAATCCAAGAAAAATATGAGAATTAAAATTTATATACCGAATAAATTATTTAAAAAGTTCTGTGTATTGTTGCATTACGTTATACTATTTTATGTGGTTAATAAAAGATAACAAAAATATAATTACAAAATGTATTATAAAAAAACAACAAATAAAAGTAAACTATTCCAGGAAATAATTAATCTTCTTTCTAGCCGGTCCAATAAAAACCAAATACTTTATAATGTAATTGAAAACGATATGAGTAACAGATGCTAGTTATATAATAAATGAAAATACTATGTATGTATATAAATATATGTAAAATTGTTCTTGACAAGATGATGCATGTTCAATACGACTGACAAACAGGAAGGAAATTGTTACTTCACTTATATATTAAAATTCGTTTCACGTAGGCTACATAACGTATCTTCATAGTACAATAAACAAAGTAGATATAAAAATAACAATTACTTTTGATTCGATAAATTACGATAAAATTATTATGTAATTAATTATTTTTAGACTACTGACGAAACTGAAAACGACAGTAATCTTTTTAGAAGGAAATTGTGCCACTGTTCCATCACGGTAGTTATTTTCGATGTTTAAGCGGTTACGAGAATCAATTTAAATAATCAGAAACACATTTTTCAATGTCAAGTACAATAGCATAAGGACACGCGTGCTAAATACAGTTTCGCTCTACTTTAAATTAAACGCTATTCAGTTCAATGTCTGTACAATGCATACTGGATGCTATACAACGGTACTGAAGACTAGTTTACAGATCTGTTTCTAATTAACCGAGTCCAAAGTATGGTGCAGTCGATAAGTTAGACAGGGAAAAAATTACTTAAAAAAAAACTATTTAATTCTAGAATCATACTGCTTCGAAGTACTAAAGACATCATGTTAAAAAAAAAATCCTAATTTTCGCTTAAAATTAGCCACTTAAATGTGTATCGATTGAAAAAACTTAATTGTTATGAGATGTAATTTATTTGTATAAAACCAGTAGGAATTACAGGAAATTGTGCATTTTTCGCTTGTTTTTTTCCGGAAGTACAATTTTAACGTTCTATAATTTTTTTTGCAAATTATATAAAAATAATTAATGTTTAACAGAGCTGGACAAGAAAACAGTTATGTAAACAAATAAACTATCTGCACTGTGTATATTCTACACTAAGATTTCCACTAAATTTAATAAAAATTATTTTTTTCCATTATATAATTCGTTTTTCCATCCTATTGTAAATTGTAATCATAAGACTATGTAAAAATCAAAATAATGTTGTTAGAACATGTGGTTCTTTTACTGTTTAACCTGCGGAACCACCGTAAGGTATGAATGACGATGAAATGTATGAATGTAAATTAAGTGTAGTCTTGTTCAGCCTCAGGTAGACCGTTCCTAAACCCACCGGGTTGGTCTAGTGGTGAACGCTTCTTCCCAAATCAGCTGAGTTGAAAGTCGAGAGTTCCAGCGTTCAAGTCCTAGTAAAGTCACTTATTTTAACATGGATTTGAATACTAGATCGTGGATACCGGTGTTCTTTGTTGGTTGTGTTTCAATTAACCACACATCTCAGGAATGGTCAAACTGAGACTGCACAAGACTACACTTCATTTACACTCATACACATCATCCTCATCCCTCCTCTGAAGTATTATCTGAACGGTAGTTTCCGGAGGTTAAACAAGAAAAATAAAAAAGAAACTTATTTTAACCATAACCACTGGGTTAATCTAGTGGTAAACGCGTTTCCGGAAATCAGCTGATTTCGAAGTCGAGAGTTCTAAGCTTCATCTCCTAATAAAGGCAGTTAATTTTATACGGATTTGAATACTAGATCGTAGACACCGGTGCTCTTTGGTGGTTGGGTTTCAATTAACTACGTACCTCAGAAATAGTCGACCTGGGACTGTACAAGACTACACTTTATTTACACTCATACATATCATCCTCTGAAGTAATACCCGAGGCTAAACAGGAAAAAGAAAGAAAGGTAGGACCGTTCCTGAGAAGTGTGATTAATTGAAACCCAACCACCAAAGAACACCGGTATCCACGATCTAGTATTCAAATCCGTATAAAAGTAATTGCCTTTACTAGGATTTGAACCTTAGAACTCTCGACTATGGTTCAGAAGAAAATAAACATACTTACCTTTACTGACAAGCGTAATAGCTCTTGAAAAAACAAAAAACAAAAAACGACTGTCATACTGACATTGATTCGTGAAATTTTTTTAGAAATATTTAAACGATAGATACAATTATATTCTTAAATATACTCAAAAAACAGTAATTTTTTAATACAATCTTTTACCAAAATTATGGGACTTGAAACTGTGCGCCAATGGGAGAATAAATTGAAGAAAGGAATACTTTTTATGTTTAATATTCCATAATTCTTACAGGTTTACTTTAAATAAATTTAAACTACAAAAATAATGCAGAAAAGAATAAAATTTAATAATTAAAACTTCATTTTTTTATCAAGTGGTTCACGAGATACAAAATCTTTCTTTAAGAATAATCTTTTCTGAACCTATAGTGAAATATTTAAACAAATTTTTTTATAGATTTATTATACCATGTTTAAAAAAAAACGGTGTTTCAAAGTTATGTAACATTTATTAAGTTTTACTTACATTGATAAATTTGCATGAAATGAAAGAGTAACTCAAACAGGTTTTCCTGCCGGCCTCCATGGCACGAGTGGTAGCGTCTCGGTCTTTCATCCGGAGGTTCCAGGTTCGAATTCCGGTCAGGCATGGCATTTTTACACACGCTACAAATCATTCATAACATCCTCTGAAGCAACACCTGTGGTTCCGGAGGTTAAGAGAAAAAAAAAGTTTTACCTACGAAAGCACTATTCGTCAAACGTCATACATCCAGCCGATAGGAGACTTCATCTCATACTTTTATCAGTAAGTCTGGAGTAATTGATGCGACAGCTGCTTCAATCCTGTATCTCAAGTCGGGTAAGTCGGCCGCTAACAGTGGCACATACACTTGATATTTTATAAACCACCAAAGAAAATATCGTACTACGTCAGATCGAGCAAACGTGGAGGACACGGCAAACAAGCCCTGTTATCTGGTTTCCGGCATCCTATCCAAAGGTCAGGGATAATTTCATTCAATTAATCACTTACAGCGACGAGGCGCACTATTTTGTTACCAAATAAAGTTCCGTGATTCGTACTGCAGTTGAGGAAAGACCCATAGCATATCAAGATAGTTCATTCTAGATGGCCCGTAAACTTACCGTCGAGATACGGCACAAAAACAATCCGTTTTGGGGAGTCTTGTTCACACTGCAATATTTCGTGTAGATTTTTTGATACCCAGAAACGCACATTACGAATGTTTATATTTCCATTAACATGAAATGTTGATCTGTCACTGAATACGACACGATAAAGAAAGTCTTCACGTCACGGTGCACTATTTCATTTCCGATGCTATCACGGAAACCGTAATCTGTAAGTTTTGGAGCTTGTAACAGCTGTAAACGATATGGACGCATTTGTAAGCGTTTCTTTAAAACCCTCTATACAGACATCAGACATCACTGGAATCGCTAATTCGCGGCTAGCCTTCCTAACGGATTTACTAGGACTGAGCACAAAAAACTCTCTTAAACGTTCAACATTGTCTTCGGACAAACTCGGTCGTCCTTTGCTCTTCCCTTTATAACAACTCTTCCCCAATAACATATACGAATGTTATTATCACTCGGGGAATCACAATGGAACTTCAAACGAAACGCACGTTGAGCGGTAATTACTGATTCACACATTGCAAACTGTATAACACACAACGCTTTCTGTTGGAGGAGTCGTGCCATCTTTGCTACTGGCGCTTTCAAGCAGGAGGTACAGCAAACAGTTTATAAACTTGTGCACAACTAAAACTGGGTTTCTGTTTCATTTCGTGTATAATTAATCAATGTACGTGAAACTTTATTACGCAACTTCGATACACCGATATTCATTTTGAAACAAACGATTCTCTCCAAATTACTTTAGTACAAAATTCATCGGTATAAATGAAATAAAATAAATTTATCAATGTTGCCAATCTCCGTGGTGGAGCGGTAAGCGTAATAGGTCTTTCATCCGGGGATCCCGCGTTCAAATCCCGGTCAGGCATGGCATTTTTCATACTCTACAACAATCCATTTCCATATTCCCACGTAAAAGCTTCTCTGTAAACTCCTGTGGATGGATTAGTTCATAAAAAGAAAAAACACAGAACATACAACTTAAAGGGTTATACAGCACTGATGTGTTTATGTGTGCGCGCGTGCGTGTGTGTGAGTGCGCGCCCGCAGAATTCATGAATTATAAAAGAAAATTAAAATAGTTACTCTTAGTATTATTAATTACAACAGTTGAATAATTAAAGAAAGATTAATTAATATGAATGAAATTGTCAATGATTTCTTTAAAGTAATGAAAAAAAATTTATTTATTATGAAAAAAAAACTGGATTCCAGATGAGTAGTAAAGTAATTACAAAGAAAAAAATAGTCTCTACTTCAATGAAAGTCAATAATAATTACTTTCAAATACTTTCTTTGCATTTATTTTGTTTATTTATTATTTGTGGTTTACTTTCAATTTAAAAAATTACAGGAGCAATTTTTTATTATAACCTTCTTCTTTTTTATCTCTTTTAATGTTAATTTTATAAATGAATGATGAAGTAAAACATTAAAATTTCATTTTAATAAATAAAGTAAGAATAAAAGTATAAATATTTTCTTTAAAAAAAAAAAAACAAAAAAAAAATAATCAAAGTAATCGAATAAATATTTAATTATTTTAATTAAAAAATTTTTTGAAGAATATATTGTACCTTAGTTACTGTTATCAAATTAATAAAAACAGAAAGAAATTTAATTTTTGTTTTTTTTAAATAAAAATTATTAAATTTATAAATCGACTATAAATAACTGAAGGAAAGTTTTCTTCAAATATCATTCCTGGAACATTAATCTGTTTCAATGAAATCTGCAAGTTTATTTAATCTTGATTGGCACTATTTCAAACTTAATTCTAAAACACATAAAATTATTTCAGAAATATGTCAAATGAGGTCATCACTTTTACTAATAAACAATTTTTTTTTTCATTTTCTTGCATGAATTTCATGAAATAATCGAGATGAAACTACGGAAAGTTAAGAATTAAAATACAAAAACGTTACACAGTAAAATAAAACTTTTAAAGGGGTTATTTAAGTATTTAAAATCTTAGCACGTTTTTAAGTACATGTTAAAAGAAGTATGAACAATTCATAATTGTAAATCTGTAATCTAATTATAGGTTTTTTTATTATTTAAAAAATTCATCAACGAAGTAAAATCGTTTCTATAAAAAGATATACATTAATTTTAAATAAATTGATCGGAAGATCCTTTTGATTTTTAATTTATTAAAAATAAAACTGAACATATCCTTTCTTTTAAACTGTGTAACGCAAAAATAATTGTGTTGTCTGCTTTAAGAGAGTAGATATTATTTTAGTAGTAAATAAATATTTATTTTATTTACTGATTTATATTATTTTTGCATTTATAAAAAACTAACATATAAATGATTTACTAGAAATTTGTAAACATGAATCTATTTTACTTGTATCAAATAACGATCTGATAGCTTATTTTTTATTCTGAAAATTCGTTTTGATTTTTTGACGTGAAACGTTTTTAAAATCACACCGAAATATATGGGGAACCAGAACAGAAATTTGTAGCGTAACGAAAAGGTTTACATCGTCCTGGCTTAATAACTCCCTAAATATTAGTCTCAGAGACGTAAATGCGGTGTCATTTTATAACTTCCATGGTCAGCTGCCGACACGACTTTTACGTCACTGGTGAGCCGGTTGGCAGGGAGGGGGCACACCGTAGATCAACCAAAACTGGTGGTCTCGCTCATTTCCATTCAGTGTAGCTCACGACTTAGACGTGATAGCGCGGGGATTCGTGTGTTTCTGTTTAGAGTTTGTTGAGATAATCGATTTAAGTAAAAATTAATAATAAGCGAATTTTTAACCATATTTATATGTAAAAAAGTACAAAAATTCAATATGTAAGCTTCAGCCTGCGCAAAAGCTAACCAAAAATATAAATTACGCATATCGTTGGAAAGGGGAGATTATGGGGTGCGCACAGGACACCCCGATGTCCGGTGCCGAGCAAGCGAGACTGTTTCGGGAGCGTCGCAAAGGTGACACGGTGCGCTCAGTGAACGACGCCGCCGGCGCGAACACCTCTTTCTTTTTCCTGTTTAGCCTTCGGTAATTACCTTTCAGATAATACTTCAGAGGATGAATAAGGATGATATGTATGAGGGTAAATGAAGTGTAATCTTGTACAGTCTCGGTTCGGCCATTCCTGAGATGTGTGGTTATAAATGAAACCCAACAACCAAAGATCACCGGTATCCACGATCTAGTATTCAAATCCATGTAAAAATAACTGACTTTACTAGGACTTTAACGCCGGAATTCTTGACTTCCAAATCAGCTGTTTTGGGAAGACGCGTTCACCACTACACCAACTCGGTGGGTTGGCGCGAGCACCTCTGTCGCTGTTTATTATAATTTAGGTCTCTTACCTCTCATATCAATGTTGAACAAAATTGTCGTCGAATATTAATCGAAATAAATATCATGTACCATAATTTACTGTCTGTTTTATGTTAAAATTAAATTTAGAACGCAGTCAATGTCTCGTTTTTATCTTAATCCAATACACTAAAAGTGACTCGCTGATATACAGACCGACCAATTTATCTGCAGATTTGGCCAAATGAAGGAACTAAAATTGTCTATTGGAGACTTTCAGTTTTGTTAAAAAAAAATACGATGGTGGCTCTCCCATTTAGTTGGTCGGTCTGTAGCTCGGAGGAACTTCATTCAAGGTCTGTAACGTTTCACGTTAAACCAACGGCCATGCGCCCCACCTGATTTTTAATTCGAATTAGGGGCTGGATTTATTTTAACATGTTGTCAATGACTATGACAGACCTCGGTGATAGATTCGATAGCAATTGAGGCACAACCCATTTTTGAAAATTATTAAAATTCATATAGTCATGGTCACCCGTTTTTTGACCTAACTTAAATATTAGGAGAGCATTTTACATAAAAACGATCTTCTCCTCCCGAATTTACTATTACTGCTTGACTCTATAGGTTTCATCTACGTATATAATTGGAAGATTCCAATTATATATGTTATGGAACGCAGGTAATATAGCCTCTTATCACGTATGTCATCATTCTCGATCAAAATATTTCTGTTGTTTCTAGCTTTTTTCCACCGGAAGCCTAAATTTTTACGACTACATGAAGAGCTCAAATGTCCCCCTTCAAACATTATTTGCGCTTTCATTAATGGCAAAAGTCTTCTCAGAGACAGGCGTCTCCGTCTCTGAAAACGGTGAAACTCATTCACCGTCCTCCGAATAACACTGTTATTGAAATCGTTTAGGTCAGTTTTCAACTTCTTCCTTGGCCGTTTTTTTTACGACGGGTACTGGATTCACTTCCACTAATTTCGTGTTGCTCTTATTGTTTTAAAATGCGCCAAAAGGGTCTAATGGATACACCGGTTGCTTTAGAAACACGAGTCTGAATTGTTTTAAATTTCTTGTTTGTCCTTTTTCGGCTTCTTTCTTCATAAAATTATAAATATTCAGAATAACTGCTCGTTGATAATCCTCTTTCCCCCAATTTTACTGGTTTTTGTCGACATTACGGGTTTATATTTTCACTACAATATATTAAATGTACGAACAATTCAAGTAAAGTTAACTAAAAAATAAGTTTTCTTTAACGAAACTAACATTATTAATAAAGTTATTATCAAATAACAACTGCAAATAAAGTTCGATTATATAAATATTAAATCCTGTTATTGGGTATAAAAAAGGTATACAATGTTTTCAGAAAAGTATATAAACACGATGTTTTACGCTCGGAGTTTTCATCGCAACTAACTAGTTCACTCCCACGACAAACTATTGCTGCGATGCTACGGCGCATCAAATTTTTACCAGACATCACTGAACCAACAAACTGTATAGATGATTGGTATTAATATAAGCAAAAAGGTAAACTCATATTAAAAAATTCTTTTTTCCGAAAAGACTAACGAGTATTTCTGATCCGATGGTAAAATAAGGTCGGACTGAAATAATTAAGAAACAAACTAAGAGTCAAATTTGGTGGTTTTGTTTCCAAAAATTCGATTGCAGGAATATGATCTGCTAATGCAGAAGGATACATTTCTTTTATCATCCCTCATACCAATTTGACTATTACGAAATTTCAGGATTAATATCCTTTCCACGGCACACTCATCATATTAAGGTCACAAACATATTGAAGATCACGATAAATCTCAATCGGTTCTCTCTCCTTTATCAACAAAAAAATTATAAAAAGTCAGAGAGAACAGTTGCTATTGTTGGACTACCTACAACAGGGAGTGCTGCGAATTGATTAGTTACCATATCTAACGAACAATGTTTAAATTAAATTTCGTCTAAGAACCAATACGCTATATATAGTATTGGCACGTTAATAGGGGGAAATCTATTTCTGCAATTTTTCTTTTTTTTTAAATTTCTTTCTAATATTTCATACGGAACGTGATAATTTATTATAATAATACAATAATAAGCAATGGCGGCTCGTAGCAAAAAATTAGTGGGGTTGTTGCTCCAGAAAATTTTTTTCTGGGCCTTTTCAAGGCCATGGTTAATGTTTTCTGTAAAATAAAAGAACCGAAAAAAATGAATCAAATAGATAGCTGGAAACAGGATAATAATCTAATTCTACACTTTAAATCACATTAAAGAATACGGTACACGGTTTTTAAGCACATCGCGCTTGTACACCCTACTGTGTGTGGATAAAGGGCGTGTTGTGAGGGAAAGGGGCGAAACGTGGCGACGTGCACGACCAGAGAGGTAATTTCTATGTCTAGTGTGTTTCGGTCCGCCCAGATTAAAGACTGGGAGGGGGTCGGGACTCTCCAATGATGGCATAAAGAACCCTTAAGTTGTGAGTGGGCCGCGAAGCAAAGGATGTGTGAAACGCACATTTGGAGCTGACGGGATGGGTACCTCCTCACCGGAGAGGCATATCGGCTGTCCGGAAGATGAAGTCGGTGTATCTGGGGAGATCCCGATGGGAAAGCACCAAAAAGGGGCGAATTAGGGTGGGAAGAAACTGCTACCACGACACTCCATCAGGGGGGAAACGGGGTGGAGATGGTATGGTGACCGTAGGGGAAGACTCCCACCATAAGGTGGGAGTCTTCCCCTACGGGGATTGGGATGCCACGACACTCTGAAGTGGCTGTGTTTTGCTTAACGGCGAGGACCGGTTGCCTTGGAGGTGTTTAATAAGTTTGAAAGAAAAAAGCACATTGCGCTTAAAAACTATATTCGGTTTAAGCGAATAAATAATAAAATGTCAATACATATAAAAATTTTTAGTATTATTAGATTATAACTTAATAAAATATCCGCTTAAAAACACTACAGTTCAACGGTGCTTAATTTAAATTTCTATGTACACAGAAACAAATACATAATTAGTTTTACTAATTACCTTCTTTTTTGCCCTTCCTGCATGTTTTTGGACAAATTTGGCAATCAAAAAGCCCTTTCCGCCATCTTCTGATCGCAACTGATAAAACAACTAAACAACTTTCATATTCCTTGCACCGACTAAACTAGAAAAGGGAACAAATAAGGAACGTTCCATATACACGCGGAGTAAAAAAAAAAACTACCTTCCACCAGCACAAGCACTACAGAAGCGACAGTGCTCTCTCTCCCTCGGAGCCTCGCGAGCAGCTTCCTTCGTGCGCATGCGCACAACAGCCAAATACCATGGCGCTGGAACTGTAAAACGCACAGTTCCACGCAAAGATTTTTGTACCTTTTTCATAAACTTCGGGATGGCTGACATTAAGCTGAAGGATTATACAATGTACAAGTAAGTATAAATAAAGTATTAAAGAAAAAAGGACTCACTATATTAAATGTTATCGATAATATAAAGTGGAAATAGGGGGTGCTGCAGTTCCACAGTCCCTATACTTGAGCCGCCACTTCCCTTTTGTCTACAAAAACCTAATTACTGGACAGACCGAACAGTTGCTACTGTTGAATTACCTACAATATAAGGGAATGTTGGGAATTGATTAGTTGCTCTATCTAACTGACAATATTTAAACTAAATTTCGTCTAAGAACCGATACGCTACATATAGTATTGGCACATTAATTAGGGAAATTCATTTCTGTATTTTTTTTAATCTCTGTAATATTTCATACGGAACGTGATAATTTATTATTATAATACAATAATTTTATTTTTATTTTTATTGCAATTAGTAATAATAGCCTACATAGCAACAATATATAACCTATATTTTACAGTCTACTTTAACTTTCCATTATTATTTGTCTGGGAAGTACAACTTATCGTATTACGCACGACTGTACTTAACTCACTATCACTTGAGCACGACACCTCTTACTTTAAAACATCAGACGTGACTGACATACTCCACAGATGTCAGGACAACATAATTGACATAAAATAATGGTTATTAACGTATAATATAAAGAAAAAATATTTTTATTGAATAAATAATAGTTTTATTAATATTTAAATACAAATCATAGTTGATGTAGCTCTATATAATTAAATTCTGTTTACGTTTTTATTTTCCTATCTTTTACAATAATATAAAACGGAGGAAACTTTCTGAATTTTATAATTTTTTAACGTTTTTGGATCTTTATAGTTAAAAATAAAATTATAACAAAATTATGTGCGTATGTATGCATACATGTATTCATATCTAATATTTGGAACCGATATAAACAAATCGAAAAAATGTAAGATTGTATTATTAAATCCTTCGTGAACGCCGATAAAACTTCTATATATGTCGCGTTTATCTTTCTACGCAATCAGACGTCAGTAGTAATTTAATATTATATCTTATGTTAATTATGAAAAATTATTTTATTTTTTGACATCAAGCCAAGACTGTGTTTAACCAATCCAACTCTGCTGTCAATGTTATAAAAAAAAAACTAGATTATTACGCAAGTTAAAAGGTAGGAATCAGTTTCTCTCATCTCTTTTGATATGATCAGGCATTTAAAAATTAAAAGTTAAAAATTTTTTTTTTTTTCTTTATACAGTAAAACCTTCCCAAAACGGAATCTGACAGGACTGAGTAAGAATTGCATTTTCAAGAGGTTTCCGTCTTGTAGAATTTTTAAAAATCGAGCTAATTTATTTTGAGGTCCTGTGCTGTGAATTATACAAATGTAAAATGAAGTTGGACAAGGATAAACGTTTGGAATAATCCGGAAATTATTCTGCAAACACAGAACATTACCACCAATTTTCAAAAATTGTTCAGTTACACACTAAAAGTGTTTTTTTATTTTTACAAGTTAGTAATTTTTCATTTAACTTACGTTTAATTAGAAGAAATATACTTAGCCTAAAAATAAAATATAATAATCTAAAATAATCAAGTACAGTGTTCTGTTTCAATAATTTACTCTTCGAACTTTCGTTTTCAATAATATTACTAGCGGTTAACATATTCTGTCGCAAATCATCGCTGTTTATACGAATCGCGAATTCTTCCACTTGTGCGACCATACCCAATGCTTTTCCGAAACTGTTAAGTTTGTTTTCTGTGTTCTCTCCTTGTTTTCTGTTTGAGCCAAGAATGCGACGGCGTATAATTAGATAAACAACAGTTGCAGTACTGTATTATAATAATAATCTACTGGATTTATAATTTACAAATCGTGGGAATGCACAATAATTGTTTTTTTAATTTCCTTTCCGTCTTATGGGATAGATTAATACGTAAAATTAAAAGTAAAATATATATTTCCTTTCCGTTTCCGTATTGCGGAGGTCTCCGTCTTGAAAATATTAATTTTTATAAATATACATCGGGACTTGATAAACCGCACGTTTTGAGGAGGTTTCCGTTTTTTGAAGGATCCGTTTTGTAGAAGTTTCACTGTGCTAAATTTAACATTGAATAACATCTAAAAAGTTTAGTTGTGAATAATTTTATCGGACGAGATATTAGTAATAATTAATTACAACAAAAAAGTAATACGATTTGTTAATTCTAGCCTCGTTAAACCTTCTAAAACTATAAATTTATAATAGAAAAGTTATTGTTATTGAGTTTTTTTTAACGTCAGAGTTGTTATAACATAAATGCATTTTTTAACCATACAAAATCAGTAGTTCATTTCTCATAAAATACATAAAATAAAGAATTTCCTAGAAATGAATTAAAATACTTCATTACACATATTGGTTGTTAAAAAAAAAATTGATACGTTGATTTTTGTTTGTTTAGTATATTTTTCCACAACCCACCGGGTTGGTGTAGTGGTGAACGCGTCTTTCTAAATCAACTGTTTGGAAGTCCAGAGTTCCAGCGTTCAAGTCCTGGTAAAGGTAGTTAGTTACTTTTATACGGATTTGAATACTAAATCGTGGATACCGGTGTTCTTTGGTGGCTGGGTTTCAATTAACCACACATCTCAGGAATAGTCGAACTGAGACTGTACAAGACTACACTTTATTTACACTCATACATATCATCCTCTGAAGTAATACCTGAACGGTAATTCCCGAGGCTAAACAGGAAAAAGAAAGAAAGTATATTTTTCCACTAATCAACCACATAATCCAGAACTCTTTTTTTTCTGATTAGCCTCGGGAACCACCGTAAGGTATTACTTCAGAGAATGATATGTATGAATGTAAATGAAGTGTAGTCTCAGGTCGACCATTCCTGAGATGTGTGGGTTAATTGAAACCCAACCACCAAAGAACACCGATGTCTACAATCTAGTACTAATATCCGTTTAAAAGTAACTGCCTTTACAAGAATTTGAACCATAGATTACCCGACCCTTCAAAATCAGCTGATTTGCGATGACTAGTTTACCACTAGACCAACCCGGCGGTTTACATAATCCAGAACTGATTTCAATAAAACTAACGACAGATAATTAACTCATTTTAACTCTGTATGAAATGTTAGATATGCATTGCGTAAAACATTCATAAAGGGGTTTATATATATATAACTTATTTACGGAAAATTTTAGAAAAAAATCAAATGTAAAAAAAATTACAATTCATAAATTTTATTTTTTTAAATATTTAAGAAATTTTTTTTATTTTTAAAATTTCAGACAGCGGTTCGAATCCTATTGAGCATAAATAATATTCGAGTTAACCTGACAGAAATCTCAGGTACATAACTAAAAGCGATTTAAAAAAATATATATATTTTTTAAAATCCGTTTTAAGAAAACTTGTTTTAGGATTCTAACCGAATATTTACCTGTTTGTAACCAAAGAAATGAAAATTCCTTGGTAAAATTTATATCTATTACAATTCTAACAGACACACTCGCGCACGATGAACTAATATTTATATCGATTAGCAATTCATCTACAGAAAAAACATGTTATAAGTTATATTTTCTACAGATTAAGAATCATATAAATTATCACCATCGTTCTATTTTTTGTGGTATGCTAATTCATTATCTTCACAATGGTTCTGGGTTCAATTCCAGTTTTCTGGAACAAGCAGTTTTTATATCACTATCACTATTGTAATTCATTTAAAAATACGATAGCTAGAGCATTAAACTTTTTTTTAAAATACATCAACAAATGAATTAAATAATCATTTTCTTATATCATTAAAAAGGTGTGTAGATATATGAATTGTGATAAAATAATATGTTCAGATTCCCATACATTTTTCTCATCAAATATAGTAGGCATATAACTCATTAATAATATTTTCTTTTAAATAAATCAGGTTCTCATTAATTACTAAAATAAATTAAAAACTAAACTAACTAAAATCCTCGTTGCGATGATATTATAAATATAATTAATTATAATTGTATACAACACCCCTATTAAAATACATAATTTGTTTCTTAAATCATTAAACAAATTTTTTTACTCTAAATTGTGAAAATAATGAACAATAGAAATGTAATAGCATTAGCAATCAGGATATGAACTAGAATTGATGGGAAGTCAATTTATCATTCCTTTCTCCACAGATCTGAACCTGTTAAAAGTAAAAGCTAATTAAAGTTATAATTACTAAAAACTTTTTCTATTCTCCTAGAACAAACTTTTAAATGTAATAACTGCTAAAAGAAATTCAGTAAAAAATTCGAGAAAATAAGGATCTGTTGGTATATACTGCACAATCCATAAAAATAAATAAATATATTACGAAAACCGCGTTATTCAGCTATAATTTTACCTTTAAATAAATTATTAAAAATAAGAAATTATTAAAAAAAAATTATATGATTATCAGGTATACTAAACCACAAACTTGTCAGTTTTAAAATTCTACTTAATTACAAGATCAAAATAGAATACAGATATCAGACTAAAATCTTTTATCAAATCAGTGCCTCCTTCAATAAAAATCAAGTAAATTATATACGAGATACATGATATATTAGTATACGCGTGGTAAAAATGTTCAATTTAATCTAAGTTAATAAAAACAGTTAAAAGTATAATATGAGTAAAAATGGTATAGTAATACCAGATAGACTTCAAAAAGAGTGTTGTAGTCATGATACCAAAGAAAGCAGGAGCAGATAAATTTGAAGAATACAAACAATTATCTAGGCATGCATAAAAAATGTTAACTAGAATTCTAGAAGAATTGAGAGGAGAGTGGAAAAAGTGTTAGGAGAAGACCAATTTGGTTTCAGGAAGAGTATAGGGACAAGGGAAGCAATTTTAGACCTCAGATTAATAATAGAAGGAAGATTAAAGAAAAACAAACCAATACATTTGGCATTTATAGACAGAAAAGGCATTCGATAACGTAGACTGAAATAAAATGTTCAGCATTTTAAACAAATTAGAGTTCATACACAGAGATAGAAGAACAATGATAACACCTACAGGAACCAAACAGCAATAGTAATAATTGAAGAACATAAGAAAGGAGCCGAAATCAAAAAGGGAGGGCGTTCCCTATCCCCGTTACGTTTGATGCAGCTCTCCAAAATTCCCTATCTAGTGCTATTCGTTTCATTTCGGTATACCCCCTACATCTTACATCCCTAACAATTTGTTTTACATATTCCAAACGTTGCCTGCCTGGACAATTTTTTTTTTCTACCTGTCCCTCCAATATTAAAGCAACTATTCCAGGATGCCTTAATATTTGGCCTATAAGTCTGCTTCTTTATTTAACTATATTTTTCCAAATGTTTCTTTCTTCATCAATTTGCTGCAACACCTCTTCATTTGTCACTTTATCCATCCATCTGATTTTTAACATTCTCCTATAGCAATGCATTTCAAAAACTTCTAATCTTTTCTTCTCATGTACTCCGATCGTCCAAGGTTCACTTACATATAAAGCTACGCTCCAAACATATACTTTCAAAGATCTTTTCACGTTTAAATTAATTTTTGATGTTAAACAAATTATATTTCTGACTGAAGGCTCGTTTCGCCTGTGCTATTCGCCATTTTATATCGCTCCTGCTTCATCCATCTTTAGTAATTCTACTTCCCAAATAACAATATTCTTCTACCTCCGTAATCTTTTTTCTTCCTATTTTCACATTCAGTGGTCTATTATTTTTACTACATTTCATTACTTTCGTTTTGTTCTTGTTTATTTTCATGCGGTATTTCTTGCGTAGGACTTCATCATCCACGTCGTTCATTATTTCTTCTAAATCTTTTTTACTGTCGGCAAGAATTAATATATCATCAGCAAATCGTAGCATCTTTATCTTTTCACCTTGTACTGTTACTCCGGATCTAAATTGTTCTTTAACATCATTAACTGCTCGTTCTATGTAAAGATTAAAAAGTAACGAGGATAGGGAACATCCTTGTCGGACTCCCTTTTTTATTTCGGCTCCTTTCTTATGTTCTTCAATTATTTCCGTTGCTGTTTGGTTCCTTTAAATGTTAGTAAAGTAAACGTTCTTCTATCTCTGTACTTGAACCCTAATATTTTTAAAATGCTGAACATTTTATTCCGGTCTACGTTATCGAATGCCTTTTCTAAAAACAAATACTGCGCTATCACGTCTAAGTCGTGAGCTACACTGAATGGAAATGAGCGAGAACGACAGTTTTGGACGATCTACGCTGTGCCCCCTCTCCCCCAACCCGCTTGCCAATGAGACAAACTCAAAGTCGTATCGACGAGCTGATCATGTAAATTATAAAATGACATCGCATTTACTTCTCTGAGACTAATAGTTACGGAGTTATTAAGGTAGAATCACATAGACCTTTTCGTTACGCTACAAATTTCTATTCTGGTATCAGTATGTTTCGGTGTAATTTTAAAGACGTTTCACGTCAAAAATAAGAAGAAATTCTAAGTAATGTTAATTGACATCAGGGTGAGAATAGGGTGAACAACTGATAGACAGATTACCCACACGATGGTCAACCTGGGTAATGAACAGGCTGACCCAGGAGAAAGATCTAAGACCAGGAGATGACAGCTGTTTTTTCATCGATTTGAATGGATTAAAGCCATCCAGCCGGTATGCTGGGACGGCACCTGGGGCAATGATCTTACAAGACTCCACCATCCTCGAAGATGGAAAGATCACAAATACCGGAACTAGGTACACGGTAATCTATGACTCTAGAGAAGGAGATAAGATAATGGCCTCTCACATTATAAAGGCCTTACGAAGAGCTGTAGGTAAGCTGGAGTCAGCTGTCTTTGTGGTTCCCAGTGGTCCAGCGGGCATCATAGTGAGAAAAATAGTAATATACATGATGTGGAAGGGTAAGACCTTGCCGAGGATGTTACTCCCCAGCCTGAGCGAACAAGGGAGGGCAAGGTCGAGGTCGGTATCAACAAGAAGGGGAACCCCCCCCGGTCGTTGAAAGTAAAACGGTCGTAGTAAGGGCCCCCGGTAAATCTTATGCCGATCTGTTGAAAACCATGAAAGAAAAGGTTAACGTTGAGGAGGCCGGCGAAATACTGTCAATTAAACAGGGAAGGGATCAACAACTAGAGGTCCGAATTAGTGGGGCGCAGAAGGCGGGGGAGTTTTCCTCCCTGCTGAAGAACAGAGCAGAGGATCTCCAGGTGGATATAAGAACAAGAGGAGACCGCAGAACAGTCGTTCATGTAAAAGACATGCTAGGCGACACTACTGAGCGAGAGGTCAGGGAAGCGGTAGAGAAGGTACTAGGACAAGGAGAAAACTTTCAGGTCACATCACTAAGGGAGGCATTTGGAAACACAAAAAATGCCACGGTGGTCACAAGTCAAAGGAATGCAACGAAATTAATTGCAGCAAGGCTGAGAGTAGGGTGGGTGAGTTGCAGGGCCTACATCCGGACGGATATAGAGAAATGTTATCGATGTTGGGATGCTGGTCACAGCAGAAGAGAGTGCAGAGGCCAGGACACATCACTAAGGGAGGCATTTGGAAACACAAAAAATGCCACGGTGGTCACAAGTCAAAGGAATGCAACGAAATTAATTGCAGCAAGGCTGAGAGTAGGGTGGGTGAGTTGCAGGGCCTACATCCGGACGGATATAGAGAAATGTTATCGATGTTGGGATGCTGGTCACAGCAGAAGAGAGTGCAGAGGCCAGGACCGTTCAAACTTCTGCTTCAACTGTGGTAAACCCGGCCATGTAATTAAAGATTGCAAGGAGGCGACCATTTGCCTGGACTGTGGAGCCACTTCACATAGGACCGGGAACCCGTGCTGTAACAAAGGTCATGACTAAAGTAATACTAGTTAATAATAACAGGAGCCTACTCTCTAGTGATTTGAGCATAGAAATAGCAGCTAGATACGAAGCGGACTTCCTGGTGGCCACCGAACCTAATGTGTATTCGGCGGCCAGAGAACAGTGGCTGACCGATGGGAATGGTGATGTGGCAATTAGAAAGATCGTTGGAAATGTGGATTATGATCTGTATGGTAGAGGTGACGGACTCATTGCTGTTGAGGTAAGCGATACGATTATAATAGGTGTATATATCAGCCCTAACTGCAGCAGGGAATCTCTTAAGAACAGACTCCTTGACCTCCAACAAGTCATTATACGAGCTCGGAAGAGAACTGTAGTCCTTGGAGACTTTAACTGCAGGACTGTTCTAGCTGGAGCGGTCTCCTCGAACGCTAGAGGAAAACTCCTGGAGGAATTGCTGGCAGCGACAGGAATGACATGTATTAATGATGGGACAGCCATCTACCAAGCAAGAGGGCATCAATCGGTCCTGGATTTAGTTATAATTGATGGAAGGATGCGCACTGATGCAGCTGATTTCATGGTTCTTAATGACGAAACAGCCAGCGATCACAGAGCCATCTTTGTTAACTTCAGAGAGCAACGGCCAGAAATAAGACAGATAAATAACAATATCAGACTGTCTGATCAACAGATATATAGAGTGGCTAATAATGCGGCAAATAGAATTAGAAATAGTACTCAGATAACCTGAAATATTCCAAAATATAGTTAAAGAAGAGATGGCGAACATACCGAGGAGAAATAATATTAAACATAATATGGTCTACTGGTGGTCCAGGGAGATAGAGGAACAGCGTAGAATTATGCAAAGACACAAGAGGACGGCCCAGAGGTTGCGAGCTAGAGTTGGTTCGGAAATAGGATGTAACATTGCGACAGAGCAATATAGGCAAGCGAGAAAGACGCTTAACTTCCTCATAAAGCAGGCCAAAAGAAGGAAATGGTTAGAACTATGCGAGGAGTTGAATGCTGATCCGTGGGGAAAGGCTTTCAAAATAGTAACCAAGCAGCTTGGGAGACAAGCTCCGACACTGAATGAAGAAACGGCTGCGTTGCAGATCAGAAAGTTATTCCCCAGAACGGAGGAGCAATATAATAGAGAGGTGATAGAATGCCAGGGAGGAAGATTTACACAAAAAGAGGTCATGGAAGCTATAAATAAATTAAAAAATAAGAAAAGCTCCGGCCCAGATGGCATCCCAGCGGCCATCATTAAGATAATAGCTAGGATCGTACCTTGGGAAATAGTCGATGTAGCCAGCTACGGCCTACAAAATAGAAGCTTCCCTGAATGCTGGAAGGAAGCAAGAACAGTCTTCCTCCCAAAGGCAGGACAAATTCAAGAGAACACAGCATATAGACCGATTACGCTCATAAATAATATGGGAAAAGTAGTTGAAAGTTTGTTAGAAAATAGACTTAGAGAGGAAATAGAGGAAAAACAATGTCTACATCCGGAACAATACGGATTTAGAAAGGGACGGTCCACGGTGACCTCAGTCGAGAAGGTAAAAAACTGGGCATTAAATTGCAGAAGCGGTACATGGAGGACTAGAAAAATCCCCATGATCATAATGCTTGATGTTAGAAACGCAATTGGTACGGTCCCCTGGATAGCCATCATTGAGGCGCTTCAAGCCATGCAAATAAGTAAATACTTAGTAAATCAGGTAGATCAATATCTGCAAAATAGGTTCATAGAGGTCAAAACTCTAGAAAGGAAAGCCATATTTCAGGTATTCGGAGGGGTGCCGCAGGGATCTGTCCTTGGCCCAACCTAATGGAATGTTTTCTATGATAAAATCTTCAGGCTGAACTACCCCGAAGGGGTATCGATAGTAGGATACGCGGATGATATCGCAATATTTGTAGAAGACAGAGATGTTAATGAACTGGAGAACAAGGCAAACCAAGCGCTTAGAACAATAGATGAATGGATGGAGGATAACAAATTAGAAATAGCTCCTAATAAATCCTGTTGCCTGGTCCTCTCGGGTAGAAGACCATTAAGAAGTGTGAATCTAAATATCAGAGGACAGAGAATTGATGAAGTAAAAGAAACAAAATACTTGGGGGTACTTCTGGACAAAAGTTTAAGG